>NC_133622.1:177994410-178294410 GCF_048593235.1 Sminthopsis crassicaudata
AGAGCTCAGGGAAGTGTTTATTAGCCCACCCAAATATACACAAACACATACACATACACCCACCCACACACACCCATCCCATTACAGAGCAGTGTTGCTATTGGGATTGACAGAATTCCATGTGATCAGTTGTTCCTCTTTTAATACTAGGCAGGAGAAAAGTACTTGTTTTCCTCTGAATAGCAAGTTCCCAAAATATTACTTGCCTAGACATCTACTGCACATTTCTAAGTGCAGTATTCCAAATCAGGTGTGATCAAATTACTCATTTCTAAAGATCTGCTACCTGAAAGGATGGTCCAGTCCATTGAGATGTCTTAGGCCTCCTTGGCTACCTAGGGAAAAAAATTCTAGGCTTATGATGTCAAAATGGATCTCATACAAATCTATTTCATTTTTTCTTTCTGTCTCTTTTTATCTGATTATCCTGGGCAGAAGGAATAAGTGGAACATAGGTTCACGGGATTGTAGGCTTAAAGCTGGAATAGACCTTGGAAACCATAAGACCTAAAATCTAAATGGAGAGCAACAGAAGTGAAGTGACTTGCCAAGAATCACACAAATAGGAAGCATCCAAGGCAAGATTTACTTGCAAGTTTCCTGGACTCCATGTCCAACATTCCATAGCACCTACTTGTCTCATATCAATCAAGTAACAAGCACTTATTAAGCATTTTCTATGTGCATTGGAAAACTTGAATTTGAATCCTTGCTCTGACATTTACTCTGAACTTTCACACATCAATTCCCTTATCTTTAAATTAAGAGTATGGATACTTGCCCCAACAACTTCAAAGGGAATTTGAATTTTGGAATGACTTTGGGAAGCCTTAAAGAGCTGGAAAATGATTATTGTTCTAGACCTATGATTTTATCAATGCAAGGAAGTGCTAGTGTGGAAATATAAATTAACCTAGAGTCCCCAAGAGGGTCCTGGGTCTCTGAGAGATGAATGAAATCTCCTACCTCCTGCAATTTGTAATTGACTCAAACAAACCTAACTCCTTCTGCCTCCCAGCCTGGCTCTCAAGCCACAATGCCTTAAGCTAACATTGCAAAAGTACCGTAATTATTTTTACAAAAATAATATAAGTCAATTTATTAAATTGAGTTATTATTATTTCATTTAATTCAAGTTTGATATGAATCAACAGGACAATAAGGCAGCCAAAATTGATCAGTTTGCCAATTAATAAGTATTGAGCAAATATCTAACTATCATATACTACGTTGTGTTATGGATACAAAGCCAAATGTGAAACAATCTTTGTCCTCATAGAACTTACATTTTATTGAAAGAAACAACTAGCCCAAAGTATAGACATATTAACCTAGGATTTCCCAAAAGACTCTCCTCTTACTCAAGCCAGATCTGATACTTTGAAAGAATCCTCAAAGGTGAACAATTTCTTTTTTTTTTTTTTTGGGGGGGTAGGGTTATTAATTTGGACTTAATCAAGATCACATCTAATATAAAGCTTTAATATAACATGACAAGGTTTCTCATATGAGCCCTCAATTCCTGAAAAAGATCAATATACCATTTTTAGGCACAAGAAAGGCTATATTTCATACCCATTTAGATTTTAGGTCTTATGGTTTCCAATGTCTATTACAGCTTTTAGCATAAGGTACTAAAGTCTTACATCAAGCATGTAAGAAACCTATTCCCATCCCTAGAAGAGAACCAAATTCAGGGTTACTGTTGTGGTAGTATTTTTTCATTCCAGTGAATCCCTCTGTCAGACAGAACATAGTATAACCCCTTCCCCAGACTTTGCTATCTTCCTGAGGTATAGACTCCCCGCAATGATTAACTTGCTTTGCATCTTGCTAAACAAGCTAGCCCATTTTCATCAGACCTGGCTTTGCATTTTTTTTTTGTAGTATGCCTCTTGGGAACCAAGTAAGCCATCTTCTCTCTTCTTTGCCCCCAAATAAATGTGATCTTAAGTTATGTTTAGGAGTGTGTAGCTCATGGTTCTACTATGCCCTCCTGATCATATTCCATTGGTGGGGGAGGGATTGTGTCTCATATTTTTTTCGAAGACACCTTTAAGGTGGAAATCAATGAAAAGAAAGGTGATGACCTACTAAACCATTCCATAAGATTGATTGAAGGTATTAGAAAAAGAAAAGATTTGGGGGTGATATAATGATCATCTTCAAGTTTTTAAAGAACTGTTAGATTTCTTCTGGTTGGCCCCAGGATTCAGAATCCAAAATATAGGATAGAATTTGCAGAGGGGCTTAGTCAGTCAATCCATCAGTCATTTGTTAAATACCTTCTATATGCTAGAACTAGAACTAGAACTGGAAGTCGAGACTTTGAACTTTAGTAATGCAACACCCTTCTGGGTCATTTCTCCCAGTTCTCACACCAAAAAGAAGGTTGGTTCCACAAACAATGCTTAACAACTTCTGTCTTCAAGGATTGGGAGTAGAGATACTCCTAGTACTATCATTTATGAGTGTCTTATCTGGAGAACAATTGGTACAGAACCAGTTCCTCCTTTCCTCAAAATTTGGGGGACATCTTCCACAAGTATATGCAGAATTCAGGAAAAAGAAGGATCAAACATGGAGAGTACATGTGGAAAAGGTAAAGTCAAAGCTTTTGAAAGTATCTTAAGGATGTTGAAATTGAAGATACTTTCCTGAAGCAAGAATCTTATTTTTGCATTCCTTTTTAGAATTGGAAATTTCCTGAAAGACCATCTACGTCTAATGTTTGTTTTTGTGTCCATGTTATTAGCATGGTAACACCCACACACTTCCGTTTTTGTAAGCAGAAAAAGCAATACTTAAGAACGTAAGTGTCCTTAATTTATTTTGATGAAATCCCAGATTCCTCTCAATTAATGAGAATTCCCATGAACTTCTCTCCTCCCAGTGAAAATCTGGCCCTCAGGAATCTGTGCTCTTCTTGGTGATATGATGAAGTTTCAATCACATTGGCTATATTGTCCTGGGAATGGAAGGACTAAATTAACTGATTTTCTCTAGGTTATGTGATGAATACAAAGTAGGAGCTTAGGGGACATCTACTCCAACATATGTTAGTGCCCATGGTACAATACATACAATTCTTTATTGAACAGTCATGACTTGCAAAGCAATGGAAAGGTAGAGGTACTGAGAAAATCTAGATAAGACACAAACCTTACCCACACAGAGCTTTCACTCAAAAGTAAATAGACTTAAAGAGCTAGAATATAAAAGACTTTGAAAAATCTAAAATTCTATATAAATGCCAGCTTTTATTATTTTCCATTATTTTTATTTACATTCGAAGTCTCTCAAGGTAAAATCGCTAATATTCTCTAATTCCATCAATATAGCGAGTACTTCCACCAATTCTGATAAAAGCTTTTCTACAACTTAGGGGAAGGACTTTAAAAGCTGAGATAGCTTTTTAGCCATGTGGACCTTAAAATGAATTATCCCATGGTAAACCAATGGTTGGTGCTCAAGAGACCATAGACATCATTGAGCTCAACTCTCTCATTTTAAAGAAACAGAAACATACCTAGAGAAGTCATAAGATCAAAGCTGATCATAGATTTCAAGTCACAGGGGAATATGGTAGCCATTTAGTCTAGCCTTCTCAGTGAGGAATTGAAATTGAGAAATATTCAATGACTTGAATACAATTCACACAGCTACTAAATGTCTGAGAGAACTAGAACCCAGGTTTTCCTGTCTACAAATCCAGTGGCCTACCCAATATATTATGCTGTCCTTCTGAATTTGCTTAGACTGATTCTTGGACAGCTGATCCACATATCAGAATAAATAAAGGTCAGAGTAAAGGTGAGTGTTAGGATTACTAAGTGAGAACTGAGTGAGTGAGAACAGCTCGCTACAGGTGAGAATACAGAGTTTCCTATTTCTAAATCCAGAATTCCAGATATCATATTATGCTGCCTCAGGATAGAGAGAAAACTCACATGTCACTACATGGGCCATCTACATAAATGGCCAAGAAGAAAACCTCCCATCCAATGGCCAATAATTTACACAAATTATGTACGCTTTAGAAAGTGGTGGCTTTAATTTACTTACATTTTTTTTCTGCAAATAAAGGTGATTCCCATTTTGAGATATGGTGAAATGTGAATCTAGAAAAAGAAGGTTAGGATTAGGGATTTTATATGGTCAAATAAGAGCATTGGTAAGGTCCTCCTAGAATTCTGAGAAGAAGCAATTATTCAAAGTGAAACATAATATTAAGTGGTCATAATGTGCTAGAAGTACTAAGTTCTGAGCATGCAAAAAAGGACATGGGTTCCCTATTTTCCTAATGGAGAAGCTCACACACTGAGGGAGACTGCTCCTGCCTTTGCCCATGCATGGATATCTGGAGGAGCCCCCATAAAACTGAAGAAGCAAGCAATTGGAAACATCTTTCTCTTCTCTTCCTTCTGTTATTGGAAAACAAAGAATCATTTCTTCCAAGATCATTAGCTGAGTATAATTCTTTAGTCCAAATCATGTTTCAACAGCCCCCTTCTAATTGGAAGGACCCAAGGTAGTGTATATTGCTTCTACTGGATCAAATGCCAAGGTTGGCTGGCACCAACTGGCAAGAGGCTTTTGACAAGCTGGTCCATAGGGTTGTGAGGGTACCATGGAAGGGCCTGTTGTAAATGTAGCTAGAAACAGATAAGGCCTTCGTCATACCCTTCCACTCTCTTGCTACTGAACATGCTCCTGTACTGTGTCCAATCTACAAAACAAAGGCAAGAGAAATGATAGCTACATATACTTAGGTCTATTTTAAAGTTCATAGATTTTTTGAAAGTATCCTCTTTTGGATAGTATCTTCATTTCTAACAGAATGACTTGTGCAATTAAATTTTTAAAGCCACCCTACTCCCATTTCTCACATAATTGAACTCTCCAGGCTCTCTATAAGATTGAAAAATAGAGAGGTGCTTAGATGGGGTTAAGCCCATTTGACAGAAGAGAAAACTGAGAACAGACAAAATGATAAAAGATTTGTCTAGTGTCTCACAAATATTAAGGAGAGAGAATCAAATTAGAACACAGGTCCTTTACTATAAATCATTTGTTTCATTATGTTTTTTTCAAAAACAAAAACATAATAATAGGCAATAATGTGGGGTAGAATTAACTCGGTATTAAATTCTCCTGGCACTCATTCCCAAATGGCTGCTGGCCATCCCTTCTACATATTTCTCCTAGGGGAACAATAGGATCATTCTTAATTAATTCTTTGGTCTTCCCAACAGAGCAGAAGGGGGATAAATTAGCCTTAGTATAAATATGACTCTTTTCCCACTGCCTCAAGAGGACCAAGATGACAAGGTTCATGGTCAGCCTGATGCTCCAAGAGGAAGTGTTGTTATAGTGTCTCTCTTATTCCCCCACATCCTTTGGACAGGGATTAGTTCCATTTAGCTCACTAAAAACTGAGATAGTGCCAAGTAAATAGGGTAGGTCACAGAAGAGAAGTTACCCCATCAGTTTGTATAGGACTATAGGAGTAATTCTGCAACTACTCACAAATTTCTTAAGTTATTTGATATAACAATTCTGATGGACTTGGCTCTTTTTAATAGTGAGCTGATTCAGGCTAGTTCCAATGACCTTGTGATGAAGAGAGCCATCTACACTCAGGAAGAGGACTGTGGGAATTGATAGTGGATTACAACATAGCATTTTCACTCTTTTTATTGAGGTTTGCTTGAACTTTATTTTCTTTCTCATTTTTTTCCTTTTTGATTTTTCTTATGCAGGAAGATAATTGTATAACTATGTATGCCTATATTGGATTTAACATATATTTTTTACTTGCCATCTAGGGGAAGGAGTGGGGAAAATGGGGAGGGGAATTGGAATACAAGGTTTTTCAAGAGGCAGTGTTGAAAAAATTGCCATTGCATATGTTTTGAAAATAAAAAACTTCAATAAAAAATAAAAAAATAAACTTTAAGAACTATTAAAAAAGTGATTTGATACAAGTTGACACACATTACATTAACCTATATTCTTTAACCTTATGCAGATGATGTTATGCATTCCTTAAAATAAATTTGGTAAAAGAAAAAGTCTCAGAGGCTTTGGATATAGCAGAGTATAGCAGTTGCTCAGGTAAATGGCATTAGAGACATCCTTGAGAGATGACAGGATACCAGGCAAACTTAACGCTAGCTGTCATAATAGATTCTCCCTTTCTATAGAAAGGAAGATAACTCCAGTAGTCATGGTGGTTACATCGCATTTGTTAGTTGAAGGTGAAACTTGGGATTGACTATTGAATTTTGTGTGTCACTGAATTCCTAAATTTTCAGAGTTCAGATCTAACTCTCATTTTGCAAATGGGGAGAAAGAAGTTCAAAGAGGGAAGGGGACTGTCTTAAATCAGTGTGCTCAATCTCAAATAGAAAAGGGGGCACCAATCCATACATAAAGAACCTGGTGCTGCATATTGATTAATTTTTTTTCATTTTTTGTTTGTTTTTAGAAGAAAACATCTTTAATATTTGCTCTTAGTTCCCACAAATCTTACATTAATAGTCAAAAGAATAATAAAAGCTGTAGCATTCTTTTTTTTTCACTTAATAGTATTTTATTTTTTCCTGTTACAGGTAAAGACAGTTTTAAATATTGACTTAGTTTTAAAGTATAATGTTATATATGTTTTTTATTTTGTTAAAAATTTTCTAATGCTATTTCAGACTACTTCAGGAATGTTTGGGGAGGGTTATGGGCTATTTGACACCCTGTGTGATGCCATACATTACATTACTCTGTGCCCTTTAACCTTATGCTGATAGTGTTGTATATTACTTAAAATGAATTTGTAAAACAAAAAGCCTCAGAACTTTTGGGCATAACATGGTAAGTGAGTAAGTTGGAAAATGTTAAGATGTAAATCTAGACAGAGGGAGGTCAGGGTTAAGGAGTTTGTATGATCAAATAAGAGCATTGGTAAGGCCTCCTAGAATTCTGAGAAAAAAACTAATCAGTCAATGAAAAAGCATTGATTAAGTGTGCCAGACATGTTCAATGTTGGCCATGCAAAGAGGAACAAAAATGAATTTCCTGTCCTCTTAATAGAGGAGCTCACACATTTAGGAAAATTGCTTCTGCCTTTGCCCATGCATGGATATCTGGAGGAGGCTCCATAAACTAAAGAAGAAGCAAACAATTGGAAATATATAAATTACAAACTTAGCTGGTATCTGAACTTAGATTCAGAAGCAAGTCTCTTCATTCTTTATCCAATACTCTCCCCTTCATATTATAAAGTTCCCTAGCAGAAGGAATTGTTGGCCAGTAAAGAATCTCAGATTGAAATCTATCCTAGATTCCCATAACCAACCTTTCCTCAGGACCGATCATCATAGGGAATCTTAGTCCCATAAACACAGTTCCATGGAGGAAGCCTTGAAATTATCGGGGATAAAATAGCTTAAATTTACCTAATGGTAGGAAAGTAAGAGGGAATACACATTTATATAGTGCTGACTACATGTCAGCACTGTGCTTTACAAATCTTATCTTGCTTAATTCTGACAATCCTACAAAGAGATGCTTTATCTCCATAGTACAGTTCAAGAAACTGAAGCAAGCAGAGGCTGACTTGCTCAGATTCACATAGCTACTATAAGTCTAAGACTAAATTTGAACCCAAGTGTTCATGATCCAGGCCCAGTACTCTATTATGACAACTTGCTGTAGCTATGTAGCAGAAATAGATTTCTTTCTATAGATTGCTATTGAGGCCTCCTTTCTCCTGAAGGTCTTCTTTTTGACGTGTGTAAATATTCATAAATACTAAGCTTTCTATTGTGATTTGACCCCCAAAGTATGATTTAATTGAGATAAGTCCTGCCCTACCTTGACTGCTAAACATTCCATACAAGGCAACCAATCAATTCACTGTGTATCAGACATTGTTCAATGCTAAGAAGACAAAGCCAAAAATGCAATACTATCTGTTTTCAATGTTTGGTTGGGGAAGAACAGCATGCACATGCATAATTAAATGCAAAATATATGAAAAGTAAGATGCAATTTGAGTGGTGAAATATAAGCAGTTGGGGAGAAAGATTGTGGTCTTGGTAAGCATCCTATGGGAGATGGCCGAATAGGAGAATGAGTGCCAGGTAGAGGCTACTGCCTATTTAGACTCATTGAGATGGGAGCTGGAGGGTCATGTATGGAGAAGATAATGGATTGGAATTGGTGGCAAAGAACTTTCCATTCTAAATGAGATGTGTTGTAACTATGAATAGGGGGAAAAAAGTTATAGAACATAAAATGGACAATTGTAATTAAATAAAATGGAAAAGTTATTAAATAAACAACTCAGTGTAGTTAAAATTAGGAGGAAAACTAAAAAATAAAAGTCTGTGGAGGAGATTAATTTGATGAAGATCTTTTCTGTAAGGTTTCTTAAATATATGGAGTATTCATGAAGAACTCCACTCTTCTGGTGAGAGAGCTTGCTGAAACTTTTTCAAGACAATAGTCTCTGGTGTTTAACTTCACCCAATTCTCATCTGAAAAGTGGTAGCATCTGCAACAGCCACAATATAACCATCTTGGCAAACAGGCTAAAACAGATTGAGGATAACCAATAGGTCTCAAACTCATCAGTGAGTTAGAGGGGTGCCTACCCCAAACACATAAAAGTAGGTTTTTTTCAGTGGAAGGGGCAGATGAGAACAATTTGTCTGGTAGTGATGATGAAGTCATCTGAAGGAAATGCTATGGAATACTTAGAGCTTGGTCAGACAAATCCCAATAGACTTGGGATGGAAAATACCTTCTGCATCCAGAGAAGGAACTATAAAGACTGAATGTGGACCAAAGTATAGTATTTTCACCTTTTTATTTATTTGCTTTTTCTTTCTCACGTTTCCCCCCGGCTTTTGTTTTGATTTTTCGTTCACAACATGACAAATATGCAAAAATGTTTAAAATGATTCTACATGTATAACTATATCAGCTTTCTTGCTGTTTTGGGAAGAGGGGAGGTAAGGAAAGGAGGGAAAAAAACTTGGAAATCAGTGTTGCAAAAATGAATGTTGAAAACTATTTTTACATGTAATTGGGAAAAAATTAATATAATTTAGGGGAAAAAAGAACTTGTTTAGACCTCAAAGATACTAAGGTCATTCACTGCATCCTGGGCTATTGCCAATTATTTTGACTTTTGTCCTGACTCTGGATTTTGGTCATTCTGGAGGAAGGAGTGCAACTTCTTTGTGCACATCCTTTGTGTACTTTGTGCATAGTTAAATCCGATTTGCATGAAAGTTAAGACATCACCTATGATGCTCTTGATCCTCTTCTAAAACAAAGAATGAACATTCAATACTGAATATGTTAGAATGATTAGCCATCAATGCTGAGTGAAATGAGCAGGACCAAGAGATCATTATATACTTCAACAACAATACTATATGATGGTTAATTCTAATGTTCTAGACCCTCTTCAACAATGAGATGAACCAAATCACTTCCAATAGAGCAGTAATGAACTGAACCAGCTACACCCAGCGAAAGAACTCTGGGAGATGACATAGCATTCCCAATCCCTCTATTTTTGTCTGCCTGCATTTTTGATTTCCTTCACAGGCTAATTGTGCACTATTTCAAAGTCCGATTCTGTTTGTACATCAAAATAACTGTTTGGACATGTATACAGATATTGTATTTAATGTATACTTTAACATATTTAACATGTATGGGCCAAACCTGCCATCTGGGTGAGGAGGTGGATGGAAGGAGGGGAAAAGTTGGAACAGAAAGTTTGGCAATTGTCAGTGCTGTAAAATTACCTATTCATATATCTGGTAAATAAAAAGTTAAAAAAAAAAAGAATGATTAGCCATCCCTCCAAGAGATAAATGATCAAAAACAGTTATCAGAGGAAAAAATCCAAGCAATTAACACTACTATAATGAAATGCTCTAAATCATTAACAATTAAAGAAATGCAAATCAAAACAGTTCTAAGGCTCCATCTTAAGCACATCAAATTAAGAAAAATATCTTTTTTAAAAAGGAAATTAATATTTGAGGGTAGGGAGCTGTGGGAAGACAAGTGGACTGATACATTATTGATGGTGAATTGTCTAATCATTTTGGAAAGCAATTTGGAACGGTGCCTCAAATATCACCAAACTGCATGCCTTTGGATCCACCATTCTACTATTAGAACTATACCAAAAAATATATTTAAAAAAAGAAAAGATTCTTACGCAAAACTATTTAGAGCAGCATTAATGAACTGATTTATTTTTATTACTGTTCTATGGAGTCTAAAATAAGGATGTTGGATTCAATGATCTCTAAGATGCTTCCATTTTTGAGTATGTAACCACATGCTTGTCTGTTGAATCAATGTTGAATTCCTTTAATATGTCAACCAAGCATGATTTAATCAATGACTGTAGCTCTTCACTAATTCACCTTCCAATTTGTCCCTCCAACACAACACACACACACACACACACACACACACACACACACACACACACACACACTTTAGTAGACAATCTCTATAAATTGCTATGATTAAAAGAATTAATCACATTGGAACCAATTATCTGCTGATGAATGAATCTTGTCTTTGAATGATGGACATAGTCCATTACTGAGACCCTCCTGGGAAACAATGCAGCTTGAGAAAAATATCTAAGTCTTGTAGTCTGCTGTCCTAGCCTTTGAGATTCCAGCCTCATATTTATGCTACAAGGAGAAGGGATGCCATTGCAAGCAACATTGCAAGCTGGGAGAATGTTGAGGTACCTCCTATGGACCCCAGGGACAGCATTTACTGCCCTAATGGCTGGGAGAGTTAACCAATATTCCAGATGTGAAAGAACAACAGATGGGTAGAGTCTCATTCCTAATGCTGGATAATAAAATGACCTAAGACTCTATTTAGAGAAAGAGAACAGCTCCTCTTGGGCTGTTTACAGATTTAGAAATATCACGATAAGCTAAAGGAGGCAGTTCAAAGGAATGATTAAAAAAAAGGACAAGAAGATAAATAACAGCCTGATGTGGTTACGAAAATGGAAGGTAACAGCTACATTGGTAATATAAACACAGATGACCTTTAGGTTTGCTCAACTTTTCATCTTCAGGACAGGAAACAGCAACTGATCCTTATCAGGAAAGTTCCCTTCCCCCCCCCCCCAGTTCCTGCTGCACTTGCATTGTACCATATTTCCAAGCCCAGCCTGGCTTCTATCTCTTCAGAGCACATGCTGCAAACATGATAGGAGGCTCAGAGGAAAGTTGGTCCAGGGCATATGTTTTGTGTGTCCCATTGACAGGATGAATGAAGGGGAGGGGCCAAAGGAACATCAGAAAATATGGAGAAGTGGAAAGAGTATGGAACTTGGAATCATGGGCACTGAATTCAAAACCCATAGTGGGAAGTAGTTAGAGAGATGGGGTGCTAGATCCTAGGCCATTATGAACAACAGCAAGCCTCAGATTAGGATTTGTTACAGAATGGAGATGGGAGAGGGGAGGTTAGGGCCAGCCTCATAATTTTCTACCACTGACCTTCTCAATCTTTGGTTGTTCAGTAACTTTTCAGTTGTGTACAACTCATCATAACCCCATGTGGGGTTTTCTTGACAAAGATACTGGAGTCGTTTGCCATTTTCCTTTTCCAACTCATTTTATAGAAGACAAAATTGAGTCAAACAAGGTTAAGTTGAGTTTTTCTAATTCTAAGCCCAGTGCTCTAACTACCCGACGGCCCCATTCTCTGAATTAGCCCATAACAAACTGTGTCAAGTGACTATGAGCTCATGAGTTGGAACTGAGATAGAATCAAACAGAGACAGAGGGATAGAAACACATAAAGAGATGAAGCAGAGAGAGAAAGAGAGCAATACTTTGAGTGAGAATCCATTTCTTGAGCACTCAGATTGATTTCATTTGTTCACATGTATCCAACGTATCAGTTTTCTGTCCATGCTGCTTCGTTCATCATCACTGGGCAAGTTGGAAACAACAGCCAACATCAATCCCAAGCTATTCACCTCAAGTTCAACAATTTTAACAATTTTAATTTAATCTCAGTATAACAAATTTAATTTCCAGACTCATTAATATAAGAAAGTACAACAATAGTTCTTCCTTCCCAAGTGTCATCAACATCTAGTACAACAAAAATTACAGCTGAGAGTGAACTTAGCTACATTTACATCATTCCATATTTTAAAGATGAAGAACTTGACACTAAGAGAGGTAAAGTAGTATTGGTGCTATTTATTTATTTTTATTTTTTTATTATAGCTTTTTATTTACAAAACATATGCTTGGGAAATTTTTCAACATTGACCCTTGCAAAACCTTCTGTTCCAACTTTTCCCCTCCTTTCCCCCACCTCCTCTCCCAGATGGTAGGTAGTCCAATATATGTTAAAGTATATGTTAAATACAATATATGTATACATATTTATACAGTTATCTTGCTGAACAAGAAAAATCAGATCTAGAAAGAAGCTAAAAAACCTGAGAAAGAAAACAAAATGCAAGCAAACAATAATAGAAAGTGGAAATGGTATGTTATGGTCCACACTCATTTCCCAAAGTTGTCTCTCTGGGTGTAGCAGATTTTCTTCATTACTGAACAATTGGAACTCGTTTGGATCATCTCATTGTTGAAGAGAGACACATCCATGAATTGATCTACTGGTGCTATTTATAAAGATGGATGGGAGGGATTTGAAATCAGGTCCTCTGATTCCAAGTTCAAATTTCTCTCTTCTGTCTCTGGGAATACCAATCATTCAGATTCTGAAAATGCTCACAGCATCTATCCTCATTTTCCAATTTTCCCACAAGCAATGGCTCAGAAAAGGACCCTCTGATATTATGTCCGAACTTTAATAGAATCCTTCCAATTAAAATGCATTGGGTCTAGCAGCTTGTCGGGACAAAGGTTGGAATGATATGTTGGTGGTCTCCAGCCTCCTATTTCAAAATGACTTCATTTCATTCCCCTTCATGTACTTTGTGTTCCAGCCAATCTGGAAGACTAACTGTTCCCCAAACTCCACACCCTATCTCTAACCTCTGCACATTTGCACAAGCTTTTCTCCATGTTTGGAGTTCACTCCTTCCTCATCTCTACCTTTTATAATTCTCATCTTCTCTAAAGACTCTGCTTTTGGTTCAAAGGGAGTTCTCCTCCCTCAAATTACCTTGTATCGTAGATGTATTCATACTGCAAACATTGTGGCACTAGCCAAAAAGATCTGGGTTGAATCCCAACATATGACACATACTGGCTGTGTGACCCTGGGCAACTAACTTAACATTTCAGGAAAGTCACTTAGCTCTAGCAAAGCCAGTAGGATTTTAAGTTGCATTTCAGGATGCATGGCTAGAGAAAGAACTATTCACCTTAAGCTTCTTTACCAATTGTACCAAGCACTGAAAATACAAAAAGAGGCAAAAGATAATGCCTGCCTTCAAGAACCTCATCATATAATTGGTGAGAAAACAAACAAATATTTATAAAGCAAGCTATATGCAGGATAAATAGAAAATATTTGTCTCTCATTCTTGGAATCATAACATCAGGGAGGTGATGCCATGACATACAAGTGGAGTGGATTTAAGGGAGGGAGAGTTGTCCAAGGTCAGCTGCCTCACTTTCCCTCTAGAGACATCTAGGTCCAGTGACAAGATATAGGTTAGGAGGATTGGAGATGGCCTTAGATACAGTGAGAGACCTTGGCTTAAAAAGCCAAGGTCTTCAATAGGTCTCAGTTTGAGTGAGGCTGCATCCATTAGTGATTAAGGCAGGTAGCAATTCAGGCAAAGAATTTTGCCTTTCATCTAGTCAAAAACTAAATCTAGATAAATAAATAAGTAAATCTGGGAGGGGAACACCTTCATAGTTTTATGCCAAATCATTGAATGGGTGTGACCTTAGTCTGAGACTTGTTGAAGACCTTAGCTTAAAAAGGCTAAGTTTTCCCACTGCATCCAGGACCATCTCTAGTTATCCAGATCTATATCTGGTCACCAGATCCAGATTGCTCTAGAGGAAAAGTGAGACAGGTGACATTAGACAGCCCTCCATCACTTAAATCCAATTCAGTTGTATTTAATGGCATCATGTCATGGTCCTCTTCAAAAATGAGGGACAAACAACCTCTATGAATAGAGTTGGCCCACAAACTGGAACTGGTCAGTTGAAAAACTCCTTTCTTCTTCCCTCTCAGCCCTCCCCTCCTTCCTTCCTTTTCCTTCCTTCTTTCCCTCCTTCCTTCCTTTTCCTTCCTTCCTCCCTCCCTCCCTCTCTCCCTTCCTTCCTTCCTTTCTCTTCCTTCCTTCCTTTCCTTCTTTCCTTCCTTCCTTCCTTCCTTCCTTCCTTCTTTCCTTCCTTCCTTCCTTCCTTCCTTCCTTCCTTCCTTCCTTCCTTCCTTCCTTCCTTCCTTCCTTCCTTCCTTCCTTCCTTCCTTCCTTCTTTCTTTCCATGCTCCCCTTCTCTTTCCTCCTGTCCACATAAGCTACCATATCTTTACCTACAGATGCTTTTAAAAACTTTTTTTTTAATCTTTTGGATCTCTGAACCCTCCCAAGATATCTTGGGGATTACTGGCTAACTTTCTTTCTTAAGAATCATGTCTTAAATCAAAACCACTTTAATTAACATTGATTGGTCACCCATAGGTCCCAGGCCAAACCCTGTTTGGTCATTGTTTGAGTCCTGATTGATTTATGAAAGAGGAAATAATTAACAAAGATAAGGCACTGTAATTAAAAATGAGAGGATATCCTGTATAAGGTGGGATTTTTATTGAGACTTAAAGGAACCTGGGAAATCGGAGAAGATGGACAGTATACTAGGCATAGAGGACAAACAGAGAAAATGTCCAGAGCCAAGAGATGTAATGTCTTATTCATGGAACAGCCAGGACACTAGCATATAAAGTGTAAGAAAAATTAAGAAGAGCAAAAAATTAACAGGGAGTTAGGTTATGAAGGTTTTTTGAATGCCAAATAGAATGATCCAGGAAGCAATAGGGAGTCACTGATGTTTATTGAATAGAAAAGTGACACAATTAAACCTTAATTTAGGTACTTTAGGAAAATCACTTTAGTGGTTGAATGGAAGATGGATTGGAATGGAGAGATACTTGATGCAGGCAGATAATCATCAGCTATTGCAATAATTCAAGTATGAAGTGATGAGGGTCTACATCAGAGTGGGGTAGTACCAGAGGAGAGAAGGGAGCAAAAAGAGAAATTGCAAAGATGAGATCAGTAGATCTTATCAATGGCTCAAATATGGTAGGATTTGAGATTGTGATAAGTCCAGAATTAACTCCTAGGTTGTGAGCCTGATGGACTGGGAAGATGGTGTTCCCTCTATGCTAATAGAGAAATTACAGAGTGTTTTTTTTTTTTTTAATAGACAAGATATATTTGTGTATTCATAACACATGCCCCCAGCAGAAAGTAAGGGAAGACAACACATAATTTTCTGACTTTGTAATCAGCATAGTCCCTCACACTTAGGTAGCAGGCTTTAGATCCAGTGTAAACTGAACGGAATATTTGCATTGGATATCTCATGCCTTTATGTCACCTATTTTTCTATTAAAAGCATGAGGTTACAAATATTCCCTTTCTTCCTCACTATACATTCCATTGAGTTGAGTTACATTTTCATAGACTCATTGAATGTTAAGAAGTAGATGTGATCTTACAAGATTAAACTCCTTTGTAAACTGATGAAGAAACTTGATCTTAGAGAAGAATTAAAGAGATCTAGCCCAAGATCTCAGAAGGAGGAAGTGGCAGAGGTGAGGGTTTTGCCTAAATATCAAAATGCTTCTTTCCTTCTTGTACTTCAATCCAGGGTTTTGGGGAAACAATCATTTTGCTATCTATAAGGAAGTAGATATAGGAATTGGAGCTCTAATGGACAATATCACTATATTACTATCTAATTTAAGGTTCTTATAAAGATCAAATGTTTTGAGTATTCATAAAGTGCTTAGCACAGTATTTCTTGGCATGTAATAAGTGATTAATAAATGTTTGTTCCCTTAATCCTATTCTGTGACTTTTACTTCATGTTTACTTCATGTAAAGTGGAATCCTGTGATTCTAGCCAACACGCTTTCCATTCCAGTAGAAAATGCTGTACTTCTAATAAAATATGATCTTTGCCTTACTAAAAAACCAAAACAAAACAAAACATCCACAGGAGTCCAAGTTGGAAACACTCTGTTCCACTCGCCATTCTTGGCCTCAACATGCCCCCTGCCTCAGGTCCTGGCAAGAACAACTTAACAGGAAACATCAAACTTGAGAGAGAATCCATGCCTTTTTCTGCCCCCTCACCTGCCTCTTGGGCACTTAGACCATGGCCATTGCTATGTCGGCAACTCATGAATATGAGGACTTTAAATTTTTCTTTGACCCTTTCAGTTTCATCTTTGTCTTATTTAATTTAGTCACACAGACTCCCACAACTGGAAGGAATCGCAATGTGTGTCTAGTCCAACCCTTACCTGAAGAACATAATTTCTTTTCACAACATCCCCAGGAATCAGTCCTCCAGATTTTGTTTGAAAGTTATCACTGGGGAGATCCCATAGCATTCTGAGGAAATTTCAATTCACAAGACCTGAATTGATAGAAACTTCTGTTTTCCCAGTCAAAATCTGTCTCTTTAATAGCTACCCATTGTTCCTACTTCTAATTTCTGAGAACAGGAGAACATAACTAATTTGTATTCTATACAATAGCTCTTCAAATTTTTGAAGACAGTCAACATGTGTCTTTTGACATTTTTTCCTCCAAAACAAATACTCTAGTTCTTTCACAGAGTGTGATCTCAAGGAGCTAACATCAAATTATCTTCCTTTGGGCATTGACTACTTTATCCAATTCCCTTCATGACTGAATACAAAAAAAAATGTCATATGCAGTAGGAATTATTAATTCCTTACTCTTACAGCAATATTTTGTACCTAGTCATGCTATACTTTGTCTACATTAGACAACATCTCTAATATTAATTATTATTTATGTTGGAAAGAGAAAAAATAAAAGAGAGGTATTCTTTTTTCTAAAGTTAGAGGTGATAATGAAAATAAAATGTAGATCCAGCCATTCTGGAGAGCAATTTGGAACTATGCTCAAAAAGGTATCAAACTGTGCATACCCTTTGATCCAGCAATGTTATTACTGGGCTTATATCCCAAAGAGATTTTAAAGAAGGGAAAGGAACCTATATGTGCAAGAATGTTTGTGGCAGCCCTCTTTGTAATGGCCAGAAACTGGAAATTGAGTGGATGCTCATCAATTGGAGAATGGCTGAATAAATTGTGGTATATGAATATTATGGAATATTATTGTGACCAACAGGATGACTTCAGAAAGGTCTGGAGAGACTTACATGAATTGATGTTGAGTGAAACGAGCAGGACCAGGAGATCATTATATACTTCAATATGATGATCACCTTCTGATGGACGTGGCCATCTTCAACAATGAGATGAACAAATCAGCTCCAATAAAACAGTAATGGATTGAACCAGGTACACCCAGCAAAAGAACTCTGGGAAATGAGTGTGAACCACTACATAGAATTCCCAATCCCTCTATTTTTGTCCACCTGCATTTTTGATTTCCTTCACAGGCTAATTGTGCACTATTTCAAAGTCCAATTCTGTTTGTACAGCAAAATAACTGTTTCAACATGTATACATATATTGTATTTAATTTATACTTTAACATATTTAACATGTATTGGTCAACCTGCCATCTGGGGGAGTCAGTAGGGGGAAGGAGGGGAAAAATTGGAACAAAAGCTTTGGCAAGGGTCAATGCTGTAAAATTACCCATGCATCTATCTTGTAAATAAAAAGCTATTAAAAAAAAAAAAGAAAGAAAGAAAAGAAAAGAAAATGTAGAGTCAAAATAGACTTTCACAAAGATTATTTGCTTCTTTTTTTTCCCACTATAATGATATCTAAATCTCAAAATAGCATGCAAAAAAAAAAGGTGAGTACACAAAAGAGATAAAAAAGAAAATGAGAAAAGAGGTAGTGAGAGAAACCAAATTATCCTCAATGAATTCAGATTTTCTAGGTCCATTCTGACAACATTACTGGGCACCTAAAATACAAAGAAAGGTGATTATTATAATGTGAGCCAACATTACTGATCTTTGAAATGTCACATAGAATGAGAGAGGTGCCAAAAGACTAGAAATACATGAATATTCTTGCTTTCATAAAGAGAAAAGTTAAGAGTGCACCAATCAGAGGTCACTGATTGAACTACATTTCAACACTTGGTAAAATCTTAAAATGTATTTATAAATATTATAAAATTTTAGCAAACATATAAAAAAGGAAGAGACAACATGACCTGACCCAGAAGATATTATACTTAAAATAAATTCAATTCCTTTTTGACTGAATTACTACATTGAAACACATATACTAGATTATCTGGATATCATTTGTAAAAAATTATACTCAATATTCTTTTACAGTTACAGATATTCAAACACACAGCCAACACATGGTAAAGGAATTGAAACTAAATTTCTGTTTTCAAAAATATACTATAATTACTTAGACAAAGTAGAAACAAAATATCCCCATCTTTATCCCCTCCTGAACTTTTTTTTTCCTGTATAAATACCTGAGGATTTCCTGTTGTTCTTGTTTTCACTTAAATAATCACAGTCAGTATATATTTGGTTCTGATTTTGCATTCTGTGGTCTGAAATATTGCAAAGAAGTCCACCTAAACGTTTTCCTATTCTTCAGAATCTCCATTTTATGAATTTCATCTGGGTCTGACATTTCATCAAGACATGAAGTTCCCATTGAAGAAACTCCTATCAGTGTATGTCAGTTCAGAAACTTGTATTTTTCCATTCTTAAACCATTGAAAACAATGAAAACATAGCTTGTTTTTATAAAAATGTGTAAAAATTAAATTTCTCTTCTTAATTCCATTTTTTCCTCTAACAAAAACAGGTGCTGGGAAGAATAGTTTTATGTAAATAGATCATTTTTACATAGGATATACTACTAAAAATGGGAATCAATGATTCAAAGAGAATAAATATTTCTGTAGCTCTTAATACTATATTGCTCTTCAGAAAGATTACACTAATTCACAGTTCTCCAAGCACAGTTGTGCCACTTTTGAATTTCATGGCTTCTTTGATTGGTAATTTTCTGACTGAAAGATTATATTTCAGAGCAATTTCAGTTTTCATCTTTCTGAAATAATTTCCCATGTTGTTGCTGGGAATTTTTTTTCCCCTTCTAAGCGATCCCTATTTATATCTTTTAAACATATGTATTAGAGAATAATTTATTTTAAAATTTGTTAATTCTAATTTTTTTAGATCACAGATCTTAATCAGGAATGTTTTATCGCCCAAATTATTTTTCTCATGATTCTTTCCATTTTATTTTACAAATGCTTTTTGTTATGCAAACTTTTAATAATTAACTTATTTAGCTTTATAATTTCATATATTTCTTGAACAGTTCAAATTCTTCACAACTGTCAAAATAGTATATTCCATTACTTTCTTTTTTATGGTATAACATTCTTATTTTTAAATCATTGATCCCTTGAGAATTCATGGCATATATAACAAGATGTACTTCAAATCCTATTATTCATCATAATGTTATCCAATGTTCCCAACAGTTTTAATAAAAGCTTTTAATATTTTTTTTTCTTTTGCAGTGTTTCAAGATCCTGGATTTATAGGACATTTTTATATTGGATGCCTTTGGTTCATATTCAATTATCTAATATGTGTCCTTACTCATTTCCTACTCTCTCTCCCCACTCCACCCCCAATTTTTATCTAGTAGCATTTCCCCATTTATATGCAGCTAGATAGTGCAGTGGATAGAGTGCTGGGGGTGGATTCCTTTTCATAAATTCAAATCTGGCTTTAAACACTTACTACCTGGGTGATTCTGGGCAAAGCCACTTGACCCTGTTTGCTTCTATAAATCTCATCTATAAAATGAGCTGGGGAAGGACATGGTTACTTACTCTTGGATCTTTGCAAAGAAAAGCCCCAAATGGGGTCACAAATAGTCAGACATGGTTGAAAATGGCTCAACAAAATAGATTTTTAAAAAAATTACCTTTAAAGTATGATTTTAGATCTAGCTGTATAAATCTCCTTTCCTAATTTTTTGTATCATAATTTCCCTTAATAAGCCTTTGACATTTTGTGCTCCCATATAAATTTTGTTATTTATTAATTTTATGAAATATTTACTTGGCATTTTAATTTATATTATACTAAATTTCTTTTATAAACCTTGTCCTATGGGTGAGTGGGTTAGGAAGCATTACCTAGGTACAGTGGACTTTACCCAGAGCTCTATGTTCCCAGGGGTTTCGATCATGAAAATACTTCCCTGGAGTATGAGTAGTCAGATCAACAGCGGAGAAGAATCGTTTGGAGAAAATTCATGAGGGAAGGAGCAAGAAATGAGGAAGAGTAGTCTAAATATGAGAAATAAACAGCAGAGCATGGATCAGAGAGATCCACAAATCCCATTCACCATTTTTTCCCCCCTTTTCTTTCCATCCTGGAAGAATGGAAGAAAACCATCTCTTTATGTCTATGACCATTCACTTCCTAGATGAGGAGACAGGTCTAAAGAGCTTAAGTGATTTATCAATTGTCAAAAATAGAGTGAGACCCAAAAAATGGGATTTGGACTGGTCATCTGATGGCAGAATCAGTGGATTTTCTTCTCACATTGTTCTCTTTTCATTTTTAAACCATCAAATAGAAGATGGTGTAAAGGAGCTGTGGATTATGTAATCATCAGTAGCAGCTAAGTGGTCAATGTGTGGAAGCTTTAATTTAAAAAAAAATTGATTATCCTCATTTCTATGGTATTTGAGTTATTCATATGTTATATTATATCTACATGTCTTTATGTTTTTCCTCAAAAATGATTTTGTTGGACAATGAAGTATGGAGTAGAACTGAAAGAGGAGATTTTTTTTCTAGCAAAGGCTGAGTGGGAAAAGAATTGATTAAAGAGATGATTTGCTATTAATAATAAATTTAAATTTACACACACACACACACACACACACACACACACACACACATATATATATATATATATATATATATAGGGTCACACCCCTGGCCTTTTTCCTTTGGGACAGAGAGATCAGGTGGACTGCCACATGATGTGGGGAACAATGCTGTTTTTATTTTGCCTGATGTCATCTTGGAACTTAAAGTGCTAACAGTTTGCCACATTTTCCTAGCACCGGAGACTGCTGAGAGCCACGCTAGGGGTTGAAGTAGATTGTCCTTGGCAACCTTGGTACATGGTCTCATTCTCATGGTCCTCATTTGAATCAAGACACCCACTGCCATCGTGGGAGTGTTAGATGTGTATTAGATCACCTCTGAGTTTTGTCCTACAAATCTATCATCTTGCTTGCAGCTTCAAATCATTGTTCCAGTTTAGTAGCCTCTTTTTCCATTTGCCTTTATTGCTTATACCAATGTGTTCTCCAGCAAAATAATTCTTCTCAGAAAATATATTCAATCAATATTGTTTTCACATATTTCCAGGCGGTTTCATTCCATCATCAGTTTGTTTGTTTCTTCTTTGTTAATCTCATTTCTCCCTTTATTTCCTATCTAATCTAATAAACATCTGTTTATTATCTTCACTGACAAGTCTTTGTATAGTTATAGAGTCATCTTCCTTGCCATTATTGTTGAAAATTCCTTGTCCCCGTCCACCTCAATTGGTGCATTTTCTTCAATATCTTTAAACCTACTTTTATTTTGGAGTTTAAATTTTCCTTACTAATTTCTTTAATTATTTTTCTTTTCTGAAAAACAATTTTCTTTCTTTTTTTTTCTTTTTTTTTTTTTTTTAAACTTCTGTTTGTTCCTCCTCCTTCTTCCTATTTCTTTAAAGATGGAATTAAGGATCTGGTTCTCATGGCTTTCCCAAAAGACTACATATTGAAAGCCCAAAGGGACCTGAGAGTCTAATCCTGCCCCACCCCCATTGTATTGATTTAACAACTGAGGTACAGAAAAGTTAAAGGACTTGACCAAAGTCATTAAATCTCCTCAACAAAGCATTCAAAATCAGGACCTGGACTCCAAATGCATTACTATTTGTTCTATACTTGCTTTTCTTATCTTATTAGAGGATTTCTTCTTTACCTAGATTTTTGCTAAGCATTTGAAAAGGGCTCTCTAGCTAAGGGAGTAGAATAGAGGAAAAAAGGTGGACTAGGTAACACCATAATTAGGTAGATTCAGAACTAGATGAATGACAAGACCTTAAATGCAGGTATTTAGGGAATGCCATCATTGAGGAAGATCTCTAAGAAACTGCTTTCCTGGAGAAGTGCTTTCCCCTCAATTCTTGGTCTTAGTCTGCTGGACATTTATTTTATCAGTTTTTGATGAAAGCATAGATGGCATTCTACTAAGACATGAATCTGATACAAAGTTGGAGAGGATATCTCATATGTTGGATCATTAGATTTGAAAAGATTTTGACATGCTAGATTGATTGGACCACACCCAATGAGACTGCATTAAAAAGGGATACTAATTTTGGTTTAATCATTTTTCAGTTGACTCTAACTCTTCATGACCCCATTTGAAGTATTCTTGGCAGAGATACTGAGGTTTGCTAAATCCTTCTCTAGCTCATTTTATAGAGGAGGAACTGAGGTAAACAGGGTAAGTGACTTGCCCAGGGTCATATAGCTAGTAAGTGTCTGAGCCAGATTTGAATTTAGGAAAAGGAGTCTTCCTGACTTTAGGTCCAGAATTCTTTCCACTGAGCCACCTAGCAGCCCTACAAATTTCACAGACATTAACTTAAAGTCTTACGTTAACTTTGGGACTTTGTGAACTCTCACTAACCAGGCAAGTGCAAACACAGCCTCTGAGATAAATGTTCTCTAAGTAACTATGTTGGAGCGCATTATTGAAACTTAGATAGATTTGGCTCCAAGTTACTTGCAGCTAAGGATGATTTTCTCTCTCTTACTCTTTACACCATTCCAACATGTGGCCAATTAATGCAGAACTAAGAAAATGCATGGGTGAATGATCAGTGGATAATATATAGATAGGGAACCCTGGAAAGGATTCAGATAGGCTCACTTTCTGCTTTCTCAGAGTAAGAGACTGATCTCACTAGAAAGGCTACCTAGTCCAAATGGAGCCATTGACTATATAGGCAATTGTTGCTTTTCTGAAAGCAGGGTACTGCAAGAAAAATCTCGAAGGGCCCTGCCACCAATGCATAAACTTTTGCATCTAGAGGGCCCAGAGGAAACCTGAAACTTACAACACAGGAATCATATGCCATGTGACTAATGTCTTCTGTGCTAGTTGGATGCCTAGAGATACCATAGAATTTCCTAAATGAATAAGGGAAATACATAGCAGAGCTCTATAAAGCAAGAGTTCTTTCTATTAGTTGATGTGCTGGATGGTTATTCTGATAAATAAAGTGGAAAGAGGGCCAAGGAGTTTCAGGCAAATCACTTTTGTTCTATGAATCCTCACTTTCTGTGATCATGAAATAGGGGTAACTGCACCTGCTTTATTACATTGGTTTCCATAACACTACTTTATGACTCTAGTACAGAATTTGGGTAATAATGAAAGGAAATAAGTAGAGGGCCCCTGAATTGTTGGACTGAATTATGGACCCTGGAACTCTGATCATATGCCCTGGCCCATTTTTGGTGGAGCCTAAAACATATTTTTAAAATAGAGGCTTTTGGTTAGTACTAATCTTCCTCTCCCCAATTCCATAATGTTATTAATGTTGGTCAATGAAAAATAAGTTTCCCACTCAATAGACTTTAAAGGAAGAAACAACTTACTAATAACTAATATTTATATAAATATGTTTACATATAATTTTTACTCAATCCTCACAATAATGCTACATATTGGTACAATTATTGTCCTTGTTTTACAAATAAGGAAACTGAGACTGAGAGGTTAGGTTATTGCCCAAGTTCACTCAGCTAGTGTCTGGGACAAAGTTTGAATTCAAATCTTCCTAAGTCTACGTCTAGCACTGTATTTACCACAGTACCTAAGTGTTTCATTTCTGTTCTCAGAATCTTCTTGTATTATGAATGTACAAATTGGGGCTTGGGAAAACTCCCCCTCAGACTTGCTGGGGTAAAGGAAGGAGTCTCCCCCAACTCTGGCATCTACAGGAACTGGATTCAAATTATATGAAGAGTTCATCTTGCTGATCCTGAGATTTAATCTCAATGTCTTGGCTACCTCTTTGGCTTTGTGTATCTTTCTCTATTTAAAAGTGATCAAATAGAAATCTTTAGATGGCTGTTTTCAGTCGGGGTAGCTGTTTAATAGAGGAGAAATTTCTGGTATTGTGATGTGTTCTGGATGAGGAGCAGAAGGAGGTTCTTCCTGTAACTACTAAAATAATTCTCAGAGATCATCAGGAGCAATATATTATCCATGTCCTAGCTGACCAGTGGAGAGATGCTCAGATGGTATAGATCTGAGATGAAGATGAAATATTTTACAAAAAAATTTCATGTTAAAAATAAAATAAATTATCAAGCATTCATGAGTCTTTTCCATTTTTAAGCAAGTCTTTTGTGATGGAGGAGTTAGAGTTATTCTGTATCTTGTGCACTCTGTACTATTAGTACAATTATCAAAGAGACCCGTTAATCCTTTTGGAGAGGTTTTACACATGAGCTTAACCTAGTATTTTACTTTGAGTTGGGAGCATAATGAGCCAGAAAACAGGCTCCCCCCCCACACTTTTTTTTTTCTCTTTAGGGCCAGGCATGCTCAGAAATAAATTTGGCCCATTTGAGTTCAAGACTGGAAATACTTAGTGAGAAAGGTATATGTTTATTCTTTCAATAAACATTTATTAAGCACTTACTGCATATAGAGCATTATACCAAATGCTGGGGGAAATACAAAATTTAAGTTCCAGCTCTCATGAAGATCAGATTATAACTTTGCTTGGTTATAATTTATAAAGTATCCTTTTATGACAATGGCCAGTGACCTCTAAAGCTCCTTCTTCATTCTGAATCTGAAAAGCCAAGATCCTTTAAAAAACAAACACTAACAAACTCAAAAGGTTTCGCTTTCTCTTAAAAAAATAAAATAAAAACAAAACCTCCCATTAAAAAATAAAATAAAACCCACACAAGTCCCCAAAGGAAATAGATACATGAGTGAGGTTTACACAGATGAAGGATTGTGATGCAACCCATGAGAGCTGTGTCCTTGTCATGCTCTCCATCTCAACCCCCTTGCATCACAATGTCCCCTGCAAGCACAGGGATAAACAAAGAGCACAGTGAGCTGTGTATATTCTAGAATCTTCCACCTCTGCCCATGTTGGGAGAAAATTACCTTCTTGCCAGTGGGTTTTTGAAAGTACCATGAAAGCAATCCCTTTAGGATTTCTTTATCCATGCCATTCAGCATTAACCAGAAACCTCTGTAATACTCTTTTTTTTTTTTTTAGATTTTTTTTTCACAGTATATATGCATGAGTAATTTTTTTTATAATATTATCCCTTGTATTCATTTTTCCAAATTATCCCCCCTCCCTCCATTCCCTCCCCCCCCGATGACAGGCAATCCCATACATTTTACATGTGTGTAATACTCTTGTAAGCAGTGATATTGGAGTTTATCTTCATATTGAACTCTGATCTTCATGAGAGCTGAAACTTAACTTTTGTATCTCCCCCAGCATTTGGCAAAATGCTCTGCATGCAGTAGGGGCTTAATAAATGTTTGTTAAATGAATAAATTTACTTGTCTGATTACTCTTGTAGTCTCCATCTAATAAAAAGCAATAACAATGCTTTCTATCTGCATAATGCTTGTATTTAAGGACACCACACCAAACCTTTCTTTCCCCTAAATCTATTGTCTCACCTCCTTTCTACACAATTGCCATTGGGGGGTCTTAACATTCCCTTACCATTAATTTCAGAATATTGAGATAATCTCTATTAATGAAGCTGATCCCAAGTATTTGGGGGCTTTTACATAGTAGGTACTTCATATGTTTACTGAAATTAGAGTATTTTCTTCACAAGTTTCCTGGCCAAGTATACTAAGAATTGGGCATGCTCCCCCCCCCAAAAAAAAAAATTGGGCATGCAAAACTTGCTTTTGATCCCTAATTCCTGCCATATCTTTTATGGAGGGGCAAAATGCCTAATGATCTTCAGCAAGCTGCTTGAAATGGAAATATTAAAGACCCTTATCTCACAGGATCTGGGCAAATCAAATTATGTAAGTGCACTTGGCAAACCTCTTTCAGCTACATACATGTGCTTTTCCCTTTATTGCAAGTTTTTTTTTTCTGCCTTTATTTTAGGGCTCCCTCCATCTGACATTCTTCTACTTTGCTTTATAAGTATTAATATTTGTTTATCTGGGTATTATTGTTTCCTCTCATTAGAATATAAGACCCTTGAGGACAGGAGTTTGACTCTGGGTCTCAAAGCTCCAGGAAAACAGTAAGTGTTTAATAACATTTTTATTTGAAAGGAATCCTTGTCTCTTCATACATCTCACTCTGCTGATGGTCTCCAGCAAACCACATCAGTTTCCTTATTCTGGAAGTTCACTTTCTTTAGTGGCTCTTTCCTCTGATGAGTTCCTCTCTTACTTCAATCCAATTTACTTGGGTGTCATCATATCACCTCCCTGACATCAAAGGACTAACAATAGCAATAGTTCCTTCAAGAATTTCCATTTTGAGGAACATGCCCAGGCAGACAGATTCCCCTCAGAGTCCTAGCCGGAATCTTGTGGTTGGACCTCCTCCCCAGGCTGAGGTCCTTCTCCTCCCCCCCCCCCCTTTGGCTTCCTAGTCTTCCCTCCTTTAGAATTAAGAATGTAAACTTCCTTGAGGACAGGGAATATTTCTGCTTGCATTTCAGGGCTAATCTCTGGATTTAGTATGTAGTAAATGTTTTATAAACACTTCTTGAATTGGATTTGAAGAGAACTCTGGAGTGCTTTGCCATTTCTTTCTCTGACTCATTTTGCAGATGAGGAATTGAAGCAAACAGGGATAAGTGATTTGTCCAGCATCACATAGCTAGTGTCTGAAGCCAGATTTGAACTCAGAAAAATGAGTCTTCTGTCTCCAGGCCCTGCACTCTATCCCCTGCAGTATCACTTAGTTACCCCAGAAAGGCTCAGGAAATAGAACATTGGACTTTGATTCAGAAAGATTTCCATTCCAAAGTTTAGTTCTGACAATTGTTCTACCTGTGCTACCAGGACAAATCATTTAGTTTCCTCATCTTCAAAATGGATATCTTAATTAATACCATTAGCCTCCACTTTACAAGGACAATTTTCAGTTCAATGAAAGAATGTGCTTTCCAAATATCAGTCCCCACATACATTTCTCACCTCCAGTGACTCACTACCACATCAATATTTTTCATATCTCTCTTTTCTTTTCTATTTCCCCTCTCCTTTAAGAATTTCATTTCAACTTGTCAGGATTACTGCCGTCACCTCCTAATGAAACACAGAATCGTGGAATTTGACATTGAAAGGGAGCAGTGAGGTCATCAGAGAAGTGAAGTGGATTGTCCCAAGCTGCATAGACAAGTAAATGGTAATGCTGGAATTTGAATCCAGGTCCTCTGATGTCAGACCCAGTCTTCTTTTCCATTTCTAGCTTTCTCCTTGGCCATCTGTCCTTCACACCACTCCCACATTCATATCATGTTTAGACACACCCTTGCCATATCATGTCTCTGCTTAAAAATTCTTTGATGCTTTTCTATTGATGAAGTCCTGGGTTACTAGGTGGGGTTGGCAGAGAGAGCCTGAAGTACTGGTAAAAATGACTCTCTGTGGCAAGCAGGAAAAGGCACTGATGGGGATCAGTTTACCCTTATATTTGCAACCCTCTGTGGAGGGAATGAGTAGTTCCACCTTGCTGTGTCCAGTCAAAAATCCAAGCTATGTCAATTCCCTGAGGTTAAATTCCCTCTATAAATTTATCCATGGCCTATGCCATCTTTGCCAAAGCCCTTTGCATTAGCTTGCAATAGAGTTCTGCTTTGTGATGTCTTTCCCTCACCTCTTACCCATGCCTCAGTATCTTTCTCCTTCTCATAGCTAATTAACTCTTTTAGGGTGCTAAACTCCTCTATGAATTTAGCCTGTCAGTTAGTAGTATATTCCCAACTAATGGAGTATTTCCTTTGAGTTCAATTAGGGAATTTTTTTTTTCATTGCTAATTATTAAAAATGCCTTTTCTTGCTAACCATATGCTCTCCCAAATCTATTTCATATTTACCATTCCTGCTGTCTATTGTATCTCTCAACTTTGTAACCTCTTCTCCTAAATAAACCTATCTTTTGCCAAAGAAAATGGCCATTGAGAATTCTTCACATGATCAAACCCCAACATATGGTGCTTGAACATTTGGCACTGAACCCCAAACACATCTCCTATTATCTACAGGGTAAAAGTGCATATGTTTGGGTTTTTTTTCATTTTTAAAATAGGATCTTTATAATTAGAAGAAATATGTGACTTTTAGGTTTTTGGGGAATTTTGTTTTTCTTTTTTAAAGTTTATTTTATTTTTAATATATGGAATAAAACAAATGATTCCATAACAGTATAATAAAAAAGATGATTGCACATGAAATTGAAAATCTACTATGCACATCTTGCATGCATATGCTTGTTAATTGTTTTTTTTTTTTTTAACATTAAAGAACTTCTAAGAATTGAGATCATCCTATCTTTCTAGGCTTTTTAAATATTAATCCTCATCATGCTTCTTCACTGAGGCCAAATGGAACCACTCAGCCTCCTTGCTTTTCCTAGGGCTGCACAAATACCTAGCATATTGTTTCCCTGTCCCTGTGCTTGCTGAAATTTTAATCTCTTTAAAATCCAAATGAAATGTTACCTTCTCCAAGTAGGTTTCCTGATGCGCCTTCCTCCCAGTCTATAGAGATCTTTCTGTTCTCAGATTCTACAAAATAGCACAATGTTCAAACCTTTATTTTGAGCTCCTTTAAAAAAATTTTAATTAACCAAAATTTATTTTCCCTCCTGCCCATCCCCCAATATTAAAAGGAGAAAGAAAAGCAAAAACCTTCTAATGAATATGTCAGGGTTGGAGAAAGGAATTGCAATAATTGAATGCTTTGAAGCAACACTCACTATCCCTATGACTTCATCCTTCCCTGTCTCTTGCCCTGTCTATATTACCTTTTCCCCATTTTAATGTAAACTTCTTGAGACCAGAGACTAGCACTTAAAACTATGCTAGTAATCAGTAACTACATATTTGTTTATTCATACTTTTGCTATAACATTGGGTACACAATGAAAAAGGATTGATCCAAAATATAACTGCACTATCCTCAATGAATCATCTTCAAACAGGGTTTCACTCCCATTATATCATCATATTGGTTTCCTTAAGTTGAGCATTACTTGTTGGGATTTGTTTTGCTTCAGTCCCATCTTTTCATCATGCAAAGTAGCATGGTGTGGTGAAAAAAAATCACTGAACTTGGAGTTATAAGACATAAATCAAATATCAGATATTAGCTACCTATGAGACATTGGCTGAGTCATCGTACCTCTCTGAGACTCAGTTTTCTCCTCTACAAAATGAGGCTTGATGGCCTTAGCTCCAATCAAAATTTCCATAGTTGCGTTATGATATATGTTTATTACAGGCAACAATGGCACACACACACACACACACACACACACACACACACACAAATATGTACATACAAATCCACACAACCAGACATTCACACACAGAGACACTCATGTAGGGGTCTCATCCAAAGTCACACAGTAAGAGGCAGAGTTATGATTCAAACAGATTTAGGGATCATATATGTGCAAAAAATAATATTTTAAAATATATGACATATAATTAAAAATGATCATTTTTAATGTAAAAATAAAAAAAGATAAGAAATAATGAACAGAAGAATTAACAAAGGAAGAAGGAAGAGAAAAAGGAATGAACAGAAGAATTAATAAAGAAAGTAAAAAGGGAGGAAAAGGGGAAGAAAGGAAAGGAAGCAAGCAGGAAAGTAGGAAAGAAGAAAGGAAGGGAGACTGTAAAGATCCCATCATTATTAAATTCAGTGTTTATGCCCTTTTCATAGTTGTGAATGTCATCTGTCCATCACTTCATACTTCAATGACTCTGAGTACTCATTAAAGTAGAACCATAGGAGTAGATTTTTTTTTTTTTATCCATGCCTTTTCATCCCTTGACCTTTATCATTGCCCAGCTCTAAATCCTTTACAGAAAATGCACCCATTGTCTTGAGGATCTTCCTCTTGATCTCTAAGTATTATATAGGAACCAATACAGAATGCAGATAATCTTCATGCCAGACCACAGATTCAATATATGATAAACTCACATTAACCTTTTTTAGTCAATATATGTCTTTTGACATCTTTAATATCACATTCTTTCCCATACTTCACTGTAGACATAATACTATAGTCAACATATAACTAACTTGTATTCCCCAAGTGCCCCTCTGAGTGACCCACAAGGCAGAAACATTCATCACCCCATGGCCCAAATGGTAATGATCTTAGAACTTCATAACCTGGTTTTCCAATGAGCCACAATGTTCATGGATGAATCCATTCACAGACTCTTTCTGGCTTAGTTGGACCTGCCAGAGCTTGTGCTCTCAAAACAAACCCTTCAAGAAGACAGAGACAACTCCATGCCAGGATGACGTATTGGAAGAGGCCTCTAGCATCATACCATACGCAAGGGAGGCCCTTAGTCAGCATTTGTTTGGTGTTCTGGTTGCTATTGTTATAGGTAAAACAATGTTCATGCCACATAGATTTTTGCTCTTCATGTTCATGACTATAATAGATTCATGACATCATCAGCATGGGTACTCCTTCCAGAGATGCAGGTCAACACCTAATGAAACAATCTCATTCTGTATGATTGTTGTCCATATCCTTCCCATGAGCATCTGCCCAATGTCCTGGAGGCATGACTCTAGATAGTTTTATATAGAACTCTGCAGTGAACATCAGAATATGAAATAGAATAACATTAAACATATAAATAAGTATTTTCTTATATATGAAAATTCTTTCATTAGTTCTCCTGTGCAATCTGGATATTATAATCATAACATCAGTAGATAAGATAGCATGGCACAGTAGAAAAAGAGCCATCCATGAGATCAAAAATACCTGGCTTCAAATCTCACCTCTGGTATAGACTGAATGAGTGGTAATGATAATCATTTAAGCTCCCTATTCTCTAGGCAACTCCTAAAGACTCAATCCAGGGAAAATGTAGAACTGCATGGTAAAAGGACTTTCCTCATTTAGCTATTCACCGTATCAATGAAATCACAGATATGTTCCTTTTCTCTAGTACTACATGTATGTGTATATATATATATATATATATATATATATATATATATATATATATTTGTTTTCTTTGTTAAAATGTAAGTTTTTTATATTGATATTGTTATTCCAGCATGTAGCACGGTGACTGGCATATAGTAAAGCTTAATACATACTTGTGATTAGATTGATAGGTTGATAAGTTGAAAAGAATGTGCTAGCATGAACTTGGATTTTCTATAGCAATGAAATTATAAGTCTAGTTCCTATCCCTGTCATCACTGCATTGGCCATGACCAGATGATTATAAGTTCCCATAGCTATCCAGCTCTTTACCAAAAGCCAATCAACTTCTCCACTTGATTCTCAGTCAAGAAATCAAAAAAATGTATTGCACAAGGGAAAGAAAACATTCCAACTGCTCCTCCTCCTACCCCACCATATACATTCTTAACAATGTCATCCATAACAACAGGTCCTACTACCTATGACTTCTTTATGCAATATCTTTGACAAGAAGTTATCTAGTTTTTCCATGGACACCTCCAGTGAGGAAGAATTCTTGCCTCTGAGTAAACGTGTTCATTTTTTATCTTTTTTTTAGCTTTTTATTTTCAAAATATATTTATAGCTTTCAACATTCATCCTTGCAAAACCAAATCTTTTCTCCCTCCCTTCTCCCCTACCCTTCCCCCAGACAGCAAGCAATCCAATATAGGTTAAATATATGGAATTCTTCTATATATATTTCCACGTTTATCATGCTGCACAAGAAAAATCAGATTATAAAGGAAAGAAAATGAGAAAGAAAACAAAAAGCAAGCAAATAACAACGAAAAAGGTGAAAATACTATGTTGTGATCCACACTCAGTTCCCCCAGTCCTCTCTTTAGGTGCAGATGGCTCTTTCCATCATAAGTCTATTGGAATTGGCCTGAATAACTTTATTGTTGAAAAGAATTGATCATAATCTAAACATGTTCATTTTTGGAGAGTTCTAATTACTAGGGACTTCTATAAAACATCCAATCTATATCCATCTCCCAACAACTATATGGAACTCTTCAAGTTTTCTTCTCTAAGATAAAGTAATCCAAGCCTGAACTATCTTTCATTTGATAACACTTTAAATACTTGAAGGTCATGATTATGATCCTCCAAAGTCTTCTCTGCTCTAAAACAAATGCCTTTGGTTCCTTCAATTTTGCATTCCATAGTCTTGTTTTCCCTCCTAAATCATCTTTTCATAGTCAATCTCACAATACTAATTTTCTATTGGACATTTCAAACTCAAAGACATGTCCAACTTAACATATCTAAGACAGAATTCATTATCTTTCCCCAAAAGTTCACTTCTCTTCTTGTTTATTTCTGTTGAAGACATTTACAATCTTCTAGTCTCCCAGGTTCACAATCTCAGCATTATTCTCAGTTCTTTACTCTTCTTCTTACCCCATAACAAATCAGCTACCAAATCTCATTATTTCTACCTCAAGGCAGGTATGCAGCAAAGTAGATTGAATCCTGGGTCTTGAAGAATCATGAAAACCTAAGTTCAAATCTAGTCTCAGACACTTACTATTTATGTGATTCTGAGCAAATCACTTAACCTCTGTTTGCCTCAGTTGCCTCAATTCTAAAATGGGAATAATAATAGTATCTACCTCCTAGAGTTGTTATGCTGATAAAATGAGATATTTGTAAAGCATTTTGCATGGTTCCTGACACTTACTAAATGCTTTCCTACTTCTCCCTCCCTATTGCTCCCAACTAATACTTCCTCTTTTCACACACAGCTATCATCTTAATTTAAGCATTTTTCACATTTTGTCTAAATTACTGAAACAGCCTAACTGGTCTCTCTATAACAAGTCTCTTCCCACTCTAGTCCATGTTCCATATTAATACCAAAATTATTTTCCTTGGCATTTGTATATGATCACATCACTCCTCTCTTCAATAAACTCTACAGATTTCCTAGTCCCTCTGGCATAAGATATTTATTAATTCAATAAGCATTTATTAAGTAAGGCACCTCTTTTCTTAATCTTTTGAAGCTTTTTACAATGTGGCCCCAATTCAACTCTCCTCATTGTATCCTGGGATTTGTGCATAGACCATCATCATAACTTTTATAAGTGATTAGACAATCAATGTTTCAATAGCAATGACCATTTGAACCATGCAGTTGCCAAACAATTGGGTTTGAGAAAACATGAAACATAGCTGTCAATACATTGAACACATTGGATGATAATTCAAATTAAAAAAACCAAAAAACAAAACTAAAGGGAGTTATTTAAAAACTGATCAGCACCATGGTCAGCAGTTGGAGGGGAGGAGAACCAGCTGATAATAGCTGGTTGACTCAGCACTAATGGATAGGGGTGGAAGAACTGGGTGAGCCTCTCAAACTGAGATATATATCATTGACTCCAGACAGTGGTAGTATTATTAGATATGTGAAAGGAGAAAGGATTGTTAAAGGATAAATTTAAGCTTCATTCACTAGAATCCAGATATAGTTTGGGACTTATATTACTTATATTTACTGATTATAGCTTCCTGGACACAAATATGGGCATGTCTCTGAGTCTGTCCTAGTGCAATTAGCCACAGGGAAACAACTGGATATTAGTGTATGTGTGTCTTTTGTCAGTGGTAGGCAGTATCCACAGGTAGCATGTGGTCAGTATTCTGGCAAGGATTGAGCCTGTTTTGAAAGAAACTTTTGAATCTGGGCTTCTTTCTCTGACTCTTCACTGGTCTAATAGGGGAGCTTTTCCCCTAGGTCTATGGAATTGCTAGGACTATGGCATTGTTCTTTTAAAATGTAAACTCTTTTAATGGAAGGTCTATTTCATTTTTCTTTGTATTCTTAGACTATAGCACAATTTCTGGTTCATAATAGGAGCTTAACCAATGCTTATTGTTGAGTCATCTTCACTGTGATTTGACCTAATTGCCCCCCTGCTTTCTCAGAGACTATGGTATCCATAATTTGCAACAACATAACATTACTGAAAGGATGTTAGTCTCACACACACACACACACACACACACACACACACACACACACACACACACACACATACGAGTTTCTAGAAGAAAAAAAATGTGGTTGGGATCATTCAAGAATACATTTCCCTATTTCAATGATTCTCTATAATCTACAGAACAGAGTTGGCTCATCATTAATCCTAGCATGCCCCAACCTATTTTTTCAGCTCAATCTCCCACAATTTCTCTACACATGAATTCTTTCTTAGTCTGTCCATTTCTACATCTTAAAATCTCCAATATCTACCTCAAGGATTGAGTCTATCAAAGATTAGCACAGTGAAGAAGCCAAAAGAGTTCATAAAACATCTCAGAAAGCAAACATTTGATCTGTTTGCCAAGAACAGTGCTGTGACAACTAAGAGCAATTCAGGTTTCATATTGAAATCTAATATAAAATTATGGCTACTACATACAGTAGGTACTTAATAAATGCTTGCTTCTTTCCCTTACCTAGATGATTCTGATACTGATCATGATGATGATGATAATTATATCAGTGCTTATGATGATGATGACAGACAAAAAGCTACCATAGAGAGGATGATAAATTCATTGATATTCTGAAAACAAATACAAATGACGAAAATAATATGGCATCTACATAATATCTCTTTTAATGTATGCTTTTAACACTCTAAAGTGAACCATAATACATTTATAAAAATTAAAACCTGTATAATATTAACAAAGCCCATGGCCCTTCACTTTTACACAGCTGAAGGAATATTAGCACTTCTTGGACACATATATTGAAAAACATTTTTCAGAATATTTGAAAAACGGGAAGGGGGAGTCTACAGAAATACTTTTGGAATAATACAGAAGTTGTAAAGATTTATAATAGATTCACAACTTTTAGTTTGTTGAGTGAAATGAAAGGCAGAGGAAACCTCTGAGATGAATGTGGTCCAAGAATAAAATCAAGAGGCCTTTCATGTGTAGTATCTGTATGAACTCAGCCAAAAAATGTCCCAGCAAAGAAGAGTCAAATGGGGGAGTTGTAAAGCTTTTCTGTCAAAAAGAGTTGAGTCTATGATGTTAATTTCAGGAACAAGTCATCATTATTAGAAATTACAAAAGAGAACCCAGACTTACTAATAAATCAAGACTATACAAGGAAATAAATGTTGATATATTACTATAGTCAACAAAAATTTGATCTTGTAAGACATGATCTAGTGGCTAGAATTATATCTCGAAAGCTTTCATATACAATCAGATAACAAATGCAGACCTCAAAATGTCTTTGAGAACTCAATCAATAAACTATATTGAAAGTGGAGCATAATCGCAGACCAAACTGTTGCCCAGAATTACCTGATTATATATCATTAATCCATCAAAATTTTAAAACAACATTTTAATGGTTGTTGCTTTATTGGATAATCACAATCTCCAAGTGTCAGAGAACAAAAAGCTTTGAAAAGACATAGAACTAACAGAAGAAATCATAATCATATGGGAACAGTACACATTACTGCCCTCATCTTGTCAGCAACTGGAATAGCAGTAAGTATGTTGACCATGAACCTACAGAAGAAGAGCTGACATACTAATATCTTTCTTTAACTACAAAAAGCAATGATTTATTCACATACAATGGTGTATGAAATGATAAAAATAAATGAAAATAGTGCCATCAAAAAAGATGATAAGAATGAGATAATAATGATGACAATGATATTATAAATGGCTTATAGAGCTTTAAATTTTACAAAGTGCTTTATTATACATTATCTCACTTGAATCTCACAATGGAAGGAGAGGCTAAGATATCATTGGTCCCATGTTACACTTATGGAAACTGAAGTTTATAGGGATTAAGTGATTTATCCATGATTACATAGTTGATTAATATGAGACACAGAATTTGAAGGATACTAGAAAATGTGCTGAATGATTTGCAAAAGTCAGGCATTCAGTTGTATCTAACCCTTCATGACTCCATTGGAGATTTTCTTGGCAAAGATATGGTAGTGGTTTGCCATTTCCTTCTCCAGCTTATTTTACAAAGGAGGAAACTGAGGAAAACAAGATGAAGTGACTTGCCCAAGTTAGATTTTATTTGGCTCTTCCTGACTCTAGGCCCAGCATTCTATTCACATCATCTAGCTGCCCCACAGAAATCATAGATGACATTATTACTCTTCCCTTCCCCCCAAATGACAACTAAGGATGTTTAAAATTGTACACACTTTCTTATCATTAAATTTTTATAAAATGGTTAAGAAATATATTGTGCATTTTCTTGGTAAAGATACAGATGAAAACAGGAAAACTTTTAGAAATGATTTTCTATAATAGTTCACATCTCCATAATCACACAATTAACTATGTGATATAATCATACTTTTAAACAATATTTGGGCTCAAAGCCATGAAAAACAATCAGAAGGAGAAAGGAACTATATGCTGTTCAGAATGCATGTCAAAGGCTAATGACTCTTAGGTCTTTGAGGACTCCAAAGTACAAAATGTTTCTAAGAAATCCATGAGAAGAAACAGAATAAAATAAGCAAGCATAGATCAAAACTAAGTGAGGTCCAAATAGAAAGCCCTATAAAACTAACCATTCTCTCTGACTAAGGCATAATACATGAATATTTGTGCTCCTAGGAAATATGTTCTTATCATTTTCACATGAAAATTATTTTCTACTTCCAAATCCCAAGGCTTTGCTAACAAACTGACTTCTCACAAAAATTTATCCTTTGTTGACTTACATTGAAAGATCCTACTTAAGTTGTTTTGCTGACACCCTGTTCTCTTTCCCCCAATCACTGATGTGATGTAGTTAAGAATTGAATCATTCAATAACTAAACCATTCCTCTTTCTCTAAACTGTCTCTCTCGAAACAGTAACCCTCAAAAAATAATTTGTTTCTGGTTTGAAAAGTAGATTAGTAGGTCAGACTGAACAGGAAAAGATCTGAAACAATTAAACTCAGAAAAATCAGTTCATCATAAACTGAAGACCACAAACTACTTGAAGAAGAGCTTTCTCTTTGACAAGAATTTCTAGAATCACTGGAAAGGGCCATGGGAAAAAATCAGATCTAGACTATCATCATATATCATATGCCAAATGAAATTACAAATCTAAATCACACAAAAGCATGTACCTTAAAGTACTATATTGATGCTAGATATTATACCAAAATAAGTTTAGAAGGGATATATGACATATATTTAAAAACAAATCAATTGCTATTCAATCAATTCAAATAATTTACAACTTACAATTATGGCAATGGGATGAAAGCTAGAGAAAGGACAGAGATGATGGCTAAAGATAAAAATGAGTAATTTATATTTCAAAAAATTGAAGTCTTTTCAGTAACACATTAAGCCAACTTAAATAAGGAATAAGTAATCAATTGTGTATGGGTAGGTGGCATAGGTGAATCTCTATATCATATCATCACTGACAAGGTTCTGAGATCCAAGACATATCAGGAATCGATACAAATATATAATACCAAAATACATGTCCCAGTTGAAAAGTGGCTAAAGAATTTGAACAAATTTTAACAAAGAATTCTCATAGTAGAAACTACATTAAAGACTGATCTAACTACAAAGCAAAAAACACATCCAAATTTTTGCTTTCACCCAGCAAATTAACAAACAGAGCAAAACTGTAAATCTATATTGGGAAATGCAGGTCTCATAAATACAAAATGGATTGACAATTTAAAAAACCTTTTAAAGAATAGCTTTATCTAGATTGGCTAAGTATATAAGAAAATGGATACCATTTCAAATAGCAACAACATTTTCTTTTATAGGAAAAATAAGGCTGAATGTTAGGAGCTCTTTAAAAGTATCATTTTTACCTCAAGGTTAGGATGACATTTATAGTGGTATGACAATTCACAGGGAGAGGTTTAAGGAAAGCAGGCCTTTTATTTATTGAACCAGGGAAAGGATATGAGTTACATGGGGTGGATTAGGTACAGAACACTCCAATTCTGGCCCTGGGGTATCTTGACTCATTTTGCCCTCATGAACTACACATTAGCCTTCCAATTCTGATGGAACCAAAAGACCTTTGACATAGTGACATGTGCTCATGACTGTTCCCATAAAGATTCCTACTCTAGTAAAATAATAGAGGAAGAAGGGATTTTAGTTTGGAGTTGGGATCAGCAGATAGGAGACTTACCCAATCATCTCTTCTTCACACCATATGTGCTCCACTATAATGCTGTCTGCCTATGTCCATTAATGGCAACTGTCAGACCTCAAAGATTGATCTTTTTATCATTTTAATGGTTTCAAAAGCATTATATTATTTCTGCCATTTCATTTGCCTTGTTTGTGGGAGAAAGGATCCAAGCAGGCAATATGATTCAATAAAGAAAGTATTGGCTTTGCACTCAGAGGACTTGGGTTCAAATTCTATGTCTGCCATTCTTTGTATGATCTTAGACAAGTTGTTTAACCTCTCTCAGTTTACTAAACTATAAGATAAGGCCATTGAACTAAATGGTCTGAGATCCCTTCCAGTTCTATGATCCCTTTTCTTCTTAGTCTGTAGCTGTCATTCTACAGAAATTAAACACTTCTAATTCTTGGTGAGTGCAACCAGGTGGCACAGTGGGTAGACTGCCAGGCATGCATTCAGGAAGACTTGAGTTCAAAGAAAGCCTCAGACAAATTCCATTATCAACTATTTGTTCAAGTGAAACAATCAGTCTTCTTTCATGACTTTTGTGACTAAAAAAAAAAAAAAAAAAAAAAAAAAAAGGCAGTAGATCACAGAATACAGTACCTGAGTTGCCAAGGAGGGAAGAGATTAGTTTATTGTGCTTTATAAATGCATTTTCCCCAACTTCTAAGGATGTCCACTAGTTTAAAAAAAGTTCTTTGAAATTATAGAAGAGTATTTATAGATACTTTTCAGTTGTATCCAATTTTCTTGGACCCCATTTGTGTTTTCTTGGCAGAGATACTGGAGTGATTTGCCATTTCCTTTCCCAGTTCATTTTCCAGATGAGGAAACTGAGGCAAACCAGTTTTAAGTGATTTGTCCAAGTTCACAGTCAAGATTTGAACTCAGGAAGAGAAGTCTTAACTTAATCTTGTCTCATTTAAGGGCATTAGACAAATGGAAGCAGGCTATAGCCAATCTCCAACAAGAACTTCTGCTCAGAGAACATCAAAGAAACACATGATTGAGCTCCAAAATGAGAGCCACTGAATCCTTAAAAAAACACAGTAGGAGGCCTGCAGAGAAGGGCATGGACAAGAATTACACAGAATGAGTGTGTATGGAAGGGAGCAAGAGGGAGTGAAGGGATTGCCCACATCTAAGAGATCATAGAAGCACTGAAGCAAGGCTTCCTGTCAAGACTGGGGGATAAAGAAGATAAGCCATAAGCCAGTCAGGAATGAATAAAGGAACCTATTACACTGGAGCCAAATTGTTTAAATGCCTTTTAATTCAGCTGGAAGCAGAGTGGGTATCTAATCAAGAATCAGCCTATAAGTGAAAATGCAAGATCAGACTCATCTCTGACACATACTAGCTCTGTGACCCAGGGCAAGGCATTTAACCTCTAAGTAATCTGGGTAATTCTTCAAAACTGAAATTTGCAGAGAATTTGCAAGTAGAATTTTATCCTCTAGTGCCAATGAAATATCAGGTCCTGTCTTATTCTTCTAATTAAACTGTATACACTCCAAGAAAAGAGATTATGTTTGCTACTGTTTAAATCCTGTAACAAAAACAATTATATCATGTTGGGCACTACAGGTGGCACTATGGATAGAGCGTTGGGTCTATAGTCAAGAAGATCAGGATTCTAATGTGGCCTTAGACACATAATAGCTGGGTGACAAGTCACATAACTACTCTGTTTGCCTCAGCTTCCTCATCTGCAAAATGAGTTAGCAAAGGAAATAGCAGACCACTCCGGCATTCAAACAACTACACTATCTCTCCCAAAAAAATCAAATTAGAGTCATTAAGAGTGTGACATGACTGATAACTACTGAACAACAAATCCCATATTTTTTGAACATTGATCTGTGATTAGAGTGTGAAACTCGTGAAGTATATTCTGTAGCCTTTATAAGCCTGAGAGAATTGCATGAGGTTCATGAATTGAGGGACTTATCTATGGGGGACACATCTATTATGTATCATAAGAAAGAGTTGGACCCATGTCTTCCCCATTCCAAGACCAACTTTCTATCCACTAGATTCACACTATCTCCCACGGAATCCAATGGATACTTGGATCTATTTATTCTCCTACCCATTTAAATTCTAATGCCTTCTCCCCACTTATTATTTTGTATTTATATTGAATATAATTTGCTTTGTATATACTTATTTGCAAAATGTCTCTCCAATTAAATTGTAAGCTCCTCAAGGGGAGGGACTATCTTTTGTTCCTTTTTGTATTCCCAGAGTTTAGCAGCATCTCTGGTACATATTTGGTGCTTAATAGATGTTGATCAATTGACCACCAGTTTGTTGTTGCCCAAATTCAAATACATGATGGTCTAGAACATTTCTATATAAAGCAGCAACGTTCTGTTAAACTTTATAATTATGAATTTAGCAGTCTTCAATAAATGGAAACATTTCAATATAGAAAGCAAAGGAAATAGGATTGAATACAAATAAAAAAAATAATAAATAAAAAAGCTAGCATTTGTATAGTACTTTAAGGTTTGCAGTGTACTTTATAAATGCTATCACAAAAATCCCAAGAGGTAGATGCTATTATTATTCCTATTTTAGAGATGAGGAAACTGAGTCAGATATAACTTAAGTGACCTTCCTAGAATTACACATGTAGTAAGAATTTGAGATTGGATTCTAATTCAGATCTTCCTAACACTAAGTTCAATGGTCTATCCACTGTACCATCACAAATATAACTATTTGTTTTTTAAAAAAGAAATAAACATATAAACATATCTTTATATATGTGTGTGTGTGTGTGTGTGTGTGTGTGTGTGTGTGTGTGTGTGTGTGTATACACAGAGTGACCCCACAGGTTTAATCTAATTTTAATCTTTCTTAGGTTAAAATATTTTTATAGCCTAAGACTTTTGGAATACCTTGTCAATATTAATAAGGTAGTAAAATTCTATTTTCTATTCCTCTTGTCCTCTTCCTTATGTTGCCTACTAAAGTTTAAATATGTTTTATTGTTTTTGTTTTAGGTCTATTACTATGTATTATCTCCCCACTCTAGTTCTCTTTACTCAGAAGCAGAAGCCATCCTTGTAAGAAATAAGCATAGTCAAGTAAAACACAGTAGCCTATTGGCCACATGTGAAAAGGCACATCTGGGACCCTGCCTCTTGTTCATTGTTGCTCTGCCAAGAAGTGGGAGAAATGCTTCATCATCTCTCTTTTGGCTGTTTGACTCTTGAATCAGAATCCTGAGAGTTTGCCAAGTTCTTTCTCCTTACTTTCTCCTTACTGCCAGTCCCACATAAATTGTTCTCCTGGTACTACTTTTCTCAATCCCGTTTCAGTTCAATCATGTCTTTCCCAGTTTCTCTGAATCCAGCACAGTTCTCACATAGTCCAAAGAGATTTCATTTATATCTATATACCCCCAATTATTTTTAGCCAATCCCTAACTGATGAGTAGTTTCTTAGTTTCCACTTCTTTGCAAAGCAATGAACTACCAACACCAATACAGATATGGAGGCTATTGTTCTGAGATCAGATCTTTATTTCCTGTCTCTTTTTACTGCTCCTCCCACATTGCTCCCTACTTGGAAGTTAAATAAAGGCTGTTCAGTGTTTTGCAAATGCAAATATTTCATTAAAGACCATTTGGTGAATGACTTGTCCATTCATTTTAACAATGAATCCCTCACATTTCTATTTAATAGAATGCAGAATATTTGGGGGACTGTTTTGCTTTGAGGCTGTCCCTAAGATATACTTTTGAGTTTGGGCTTCTAGGGCAAGAGCTGGATCTGGGGATTGAAACTGCTGTATACTCTGGTTGTGCTGGTCCCAATACAGGGGACCATAAGTAAAATAGATCAAGGGGAAATCTGGCTCAGATGCAGTTCTGAGTGTTTGGTCTTACTGACATGCATCCATTCCCCAGTGCCCTACCTCCTGATTCCACTAGTTCTATGGAATTTTTCTCTTTGACCTCTCTCACTAAAATCTAAACCTCTCCCAGCATTGCACCCCAGTTCTGGGCTCTGTGATGACTATACTGTCCTGGGTTCCTTTGTGACTTCTCAGAGCCAAGAGCTGCTTCTTAGCCCCAAAGGAATGTCAGTAAGCTAAGGGAACACCACAAATAGATGTCTACTAGATGCTGAACCTTGGGGTGCTACAAAGTTAAGATAACAACTAGCAGTTCTAGCCACCATCATATCCTTCCTACACTTATACAACTAATTTGAACCCCATTTCTAGGACTTTTACATTTATTTATCCTTTTTCAATAAAATCCTTGTAATCCATCCTACTTTTCAACTCATTGAGTTCTTTCTGGATCCTGACAAAAACAATAGCTAGCATTCACACAGTATAAAACACATAACCTTTGTTATTTCATTTGATCCTCACAACCACCTTGGAATATAGCTGTCATTAACATTTCCATTTCACAGATCAGGAAACTGATACAGAGAAAGGTTGAATAACTCCCCCAGGGTTATATAACTCATTAGTCCTAGAGGAAGGATTTCAACTCAGGTTCATGCCAGTTTCAATGCTCTTCCCCTTTGAATCAAATAGCTGCCTAATAATAGTAATCAATGTTTATAAAACACTCTAAAATTGCAAAATGTATTATGTGCATTATGTCATTTGGGTCTCAAACAATTGTGCGGTAGATACTTCAGGTCTTATTAGTTCCATTTTAGAGATGAGGAAACAGAAGCTGATAGAGGTCAAATGTTTTAGTTATAGTTATTTACACAGCTACTATCAGAAGCAGGATTTGAAAGTTTTCTTGAAGAGGAAAAGATATCAAATGAGGGAAATAATATTAAATACCCCAAACATGATTCCTCCATAGCAGGATAGCTAATTAGCATCAGATATTCCTGACTTTGAGTCCCATACTCAATTCATTATTTCATGTTGCATTCATCAATTCTGTTATCCATATTTGAAATTGGAGTCAATAGGGTCTAGGTTAAAATTTAGATTGAGGTACCAGTTGTGTGACCCTACTCAAGTCACTTTTGCTCTCTGTCTACAAAATGGAGGTTGGCCTCCATGGACTCTTGGGTCCCTCCCACTTTTATGATTATGATATGTGTCCCTTTAATGTCATATGCAGATTGGCTAAGAATATCATCTCTTTTTTCATCTAAGTCACAGTTCATAGTGATGACCAACAAAGGAGTCAAGACAGCCACTAAATCACCCTTATGAATACCCTTTTCCAATGTGACATCATGCCTATTTGAGGCCAACTTGTTGAGTCCATTTATTCAAACTCATCCAGCCTCATCCAACCTTATCTGGTTGATAAGGCTCTCGGGAGAAACTTTGTTGATTACTTATTCTTTTACAATACTTCAGTGGACCCAGCATTTCTCTGACTTCTCTAATAGCACATGGATAGAATCAGGAAGACTTTAATTTAAATCTGGTTGCTATTTAACTTCTTTTTGCCTCAATTTCCTCAATTGTAAGATGGGATGATAATAGAACCTATCTTTCAGAGTTGTTGTGAGGATCAATTGAGATATTTGTAAAAAGCACTTAGCAGTGCCTGATAGCATAGTAGGCACTATATAAATTCTTATTAACTTTTCCTCTTTGCTTCCCTGCAGAGTAATCCTGACAAAAGAGGAAATGAGTGGTTAGTGAGGCACACCCTGTTTTTTTGTAAAGCCAATGAGATTCTTTTTCACAACCTCACAAGTTATCCTTTGAACAACTAGTTCTCATATTTTTCTGTATGTCACCTTAATTTTTGTATCCAATTTCAATTGAAAATAGGACAAGTTTATCTTTCTTCATTCCTAGGGTATGGCTTTCTTTCTTCTTGTTTTTTTAGAGATTGCAAAATGAAGCAGTCACATGCACAAGTGATTTAGTACCTTGGGATATGGTTCGTCTAAGTTTGGTGACATGATTTCATTAAGAACCATTAATTATTCTTAATGTCAATAGTCCTTCCTTACAAATTTCTTGGATGAAAAAAAGGCATTTATTACATTAAACAATAGAATTATGGGGGGTTAGATATATACCATCATTTTAAGCCTTTCTCTCTTTATTTCTGGGGATCGCAGCAGCTAATGAGATAATTATCTTAACAGTGGAGGAAGGGAAAAGAAAAAATGGGATCCCATCTCTCTCAGCTTAAGGATGAGAAATGAGCAACCTCACCTGGAAGGAATATTCTTTTTCATCAGTTGCTTTGTTTGTGGCAATGACTATAATCTTTTACACACCTAAATTTTCTCTTTTCCCTGGGTTCACTTTCAGAAGTTAATTAATTGCTTATTTGGGCCTCAGGTACATTTCCTTTCTTAAGTGAATCAATGTCATCCATCAGAAAATCACCCAGCAGTTCCTGTCATTAGTTTAAAGGAAAGGAATTGGCTTTAATGGTTAAATTTTGGGGCAACTGATCAGGACTGGTGTGAGAGAATGACAGTGAATATACCTTGATACTGAAGTGATCCAACAGAAGTTCAAAGCCAGCTATTAGAGATATTGTCACGGGTTTTCTGGAAAAAGAGAAAATGGATTGTGTAGTCTTTAGGATATTTTCCAACTCCAAGATTTCATGATGTACAACAGACAAAACAATGCAATATAATGTGAAGATCCTAATTTAAAATTGGCACCATACAGTAACATCCTCATTGTGTTGATCTAATTTTGATCAAACTCTTCACATCTCAAGGTGAAATACTCAGTTTCCTCCTCTTTCAAATGAGTGAACATATGTTCTCTAAGACTTTTTTTTTTTTTTTTAACTTCTGAGTCCCACTGGTTTTAAGTCTACGTATGTGGTTGAAATGTGTCTCTTTTTACCAAAAAAAAAAAAAAAAAAAAAAAAAAAAAGAAGGAAGGAAGCAAGGAAGGAAGGAAGGAAGGAGGGAAGGAGGGAGGGAGGAAAGAGGGAAGGAGGGAGGAAGGGAGGAGGGAAGGAGGGAAGGAGGGAGGGAAGGAAGGAAGGAAGGAAGGAAGGAAGGAAGAAAGAAAGAAAGAAAGAAAGAAAGAAAGAAAGAAAGAAAGAAAGAAAGAAAGAAAGAAAGAAAGAAAGAAAGAAAGAAAGAAAGAAAGAAAGAAAGAAAGAAAGAAAGAAAGAAAGAAAGAAAGAAAGAAAGAAAAAGAGAAAGAAAGAAAGAAAGAAAAAGAGAGAGAGAGAAAGAAAGAGAGAAAGAGAGAGAGAGAGAGAAAGAAAGAGAGAAAGAAAGAGAGAAAGAAAGATGTACTTTCACATGGCTTGTACCAACCAAAAACCTCTACCTCATCTGCCCCCCTCTAGTGGCATCCCCGGAGACTACAATGGAAAAACAGCATGAACCTGGATCTCCCATCCCTAGTACAGAGTAGGGACTCTTTCTCTTCTTTTTCCAGTGAATTATTCTCAAATCTAAGGTCCAGTTGACGTTCTTTTCTAAATTAAAAAAAATAGCATTTGGATTCGAGATCATCATTTGGTGCTGGCCAGTAACACTGTCTACTCTAGCACTGATTAGAGAATCATCAAATCAGAGGAACTAAGTTCAAATGTCCTCCAGAATCTGATTACCTACTTACTAGATGATTCTGGGAAAACCATTCTCCTTTCTGGACCTTCTAGCTCTGGAAAATGAAAGGTATGTACAGAACTGTGCTGGTAAAATGCTTAACAACTAAATTTCCAGGGAGAGATGAGAGAAGTGCACATGATATACTTTTCAGTTTAAACTTCATTAACATTTTTTCTCACTTTCTTAAGTCTAGACAATCAACAAGATAATAAATCAAGCCCTAATTTGTAGCTTTTGCCAATTCCAGAACATACATGCTCACACTGAAAATTTGACAATTAACTCTAGGGAACTGTTATGAGCTGGCTGCTGTACAATCCTGGGTGTGGCCAACATAATCTCTGTTTCCTTCCAGATAGAAATCTGCTGATGTGCCCATTCACAAAAACCTTTCTCTCTCTGATACGTCAGTTAAAATACTTAAAAGTCTTGCTCATATTAGGTCCCATGTAACTATGGAAATGTAGCACTAAATGAATAGCAATCTGCAGAGTTGACCATTTTTGTCTAATGTTATTTGTAAATATTAAATCAGTCCAAGGCTGGATTATCCATTATCCTCCATAGTTGTGTCTTTCCATTTATGGATGGGGGTCAGGAGACTAAGGGAGTCCACAAGTCCATTAAAATCAGTGCATCTTACAGTCTTATTGCTATAATCCAAAGTGTTGATTTTCTTAACCAACAGAAAGGTACCATTGGCTTCCTTTCTCTCTTTTCAGTAGCTTAAGCTATATGTTTGTTCAACTGATCAATCAAACATTTATTAAGCACCTAACATATGCCAGACTTTGTGCTAAGGGATACAAAAAAAAAAAGGCAAAAGATAGTCCCTTCACTTGAATTTACAATCTAATAAATAATAAATTTTATTATTATTTTGTAAGTTTCTTAAGAGAGAAACCATTCATTTCTAATCCATATTGTGCCTTGTACATTGGAATAAGGGGTGGATACAGATTGAATCTATAATTCCATTGGCATAGGGAGATATTCCATGAGGAATTTCTACCAATGCAAGTTGACATCTTAATTACAGTCTTAGAAATTTGCCTTGAGCACTGAGTGATCCAGTGATTTATCTGGGGGGGGGGGAAATCATACAACCTTGAAAAGATGGAACATGAAATTAGGTTTTCTTGGCTCCAGGGCCAGTTCTCTTCTCATACATGTTTATTATCCATAGGTGAGCAATAAATGTCCGCTGAATGAATTAAGAAAATCACCTTTTATTCCATCTTGACTTTCTTCTAATTATATCTGAATTTTCTTTGTCAATATCTTCTTTTTTTTTTTTTAACTATTCCTATTTCTGTCAATATCTTCTAATGTGAATCAAGAACTTCACTGGATCCATGATTTCATAAATATGGGATATCCTTTCACTGTCATCCTGTGCAATGCTTGTCTCCAATTTTCCTTCAACCCTTCACAAATGACATAGCAATAATGCTAGGTCCACCTCTCAGTCTAATGAGTTAGCAAGGGGAAATGAATCCTACAACATGGATTTCTGCTTTGAGGCATGACAAAGCGTAAGCAAGTTGTCCAGGAAGTCCCAGAATGAGAGCCTAAGCATCACTGATCCAGGATAGGGAAATGGATAGGGCCAGAGGGTTGACATTTTGGACTTCTGATCATCAATTAAGCCAACATTGGATCATAAAGTATTCTGATGCAGGTATGCATTTTGGCATCATGATATATTGTAATTATTGTTATTGTTTTATAATTTATTACTTGGATGGCTAACTCAATCCAGGCATGATTTCAAAAACCTCAATCCACAAACTTTGCTGAATTACCTTTGGCCATATATGGGCACCTTTAATCATATCTGAGTCATTGTCTCATGACTCATTAGCTTTTATTTGCCTCAGAATGTGGAACTCAGAAAAGTATTGCCCCCCCAAAGATTCTGAGCTCACAAAGATCCCTATGAGGATGATGCTTAGTTTCTCTCTCTGGCTTTTTGCCCTTACTTGGAGTTAATCCAAGATCATCTTCTACATAGAGCTCTCCAAATGTGTGTTTATGTCCCCAGTTTACACATAGGAATTTACAATACAATATTAAGAACAAGATAGGCTTTATTTTACCTCAAAGAAAAGGCACAAGATAGGTCTCATGAGAGCAAACAAATCTAGGATTAACAGATCCAGTAGCTTCTAGAAGGAAGACAAATTTAGAATTGCTGTCAGAGCAGCAATTTGTCATTCTGGTGAATTCCTGTCACACAAAATACCATACAATATCACCCAAAAGTGAACCACCCTCAAGTTAAGGGCTACTCCCCTCCCCAGAAGTTAGCATGGTTTGGGGATTATGGAATAAACCATTTAATTCTCAATCTGGAACTTTCTGGGTAATTTTGCTTTCTCACTATATAACCAAAAAGAAAGCAAGCTATATTTCAAGAATAAAGAAAGATAAACTTGTCTATTTTCAAAGTAAAATTGGATACAAAAATTAAGGTGACAGAGAAAAATATGAAAACTAGTTCAAAGTATATTTCTCATGTTTCCTGCTTAAGGCTCATGAACTATCTTCTGATTTCTACAGTGGGGAAAATTCCATGCAGAATATATTTCAGTGCCATGAAAAGAGACATATTGCTTTAATAAAATGACCACAACTTCTTGGTCCCCACGTGCCTCTCTGCTTGGAGAGACACTGATCTCAGGGAGGACTGATCTCAAAGAGTCTTAATGGGTTGATTGGAACAATCTAATCCCTTCCTTGCCCAATAGACTATAAGAGACATGGAGAAAAACAATCTAATCCCTTCCTTGCCCAATAGACTATAAGAGACATGGAGAAAAGTTCTACGTCTTTTCTCTTGGTTTGCTTCTCTCAGGACAGAATCAGAGCTGGACTCTCCTTTGGACTTCTAGTGTATGGGCTGTGGATGTAGAGGGAGAAGGGTAATAGTTCTGCCCCATCTTCAGTAACAACAGTGGCAGCAACTTGAACAAAGGCACTAGACTGGACCTCATGTCTGCGCATGGATGCCTTTTCTCTTTTTTCTATCTACTCCTGAGATCATGGCAGCAAATAGTGATCTTGAGAAATGGACATTTCTTTGCCTCCCATGCGAGTAAAATAGTTATTATAGACTATTTGTTTTATATCTAAGTATCTGTTAATGTGCTATTGTGAGTCTATTCTCTGGACAAAACAGAGAATATATTTTCTATTATATGTTTAAAACACTTGCTTTGTTGTGGAAATAAATAGCTGTCCTATAACATATCTATTTTGTACATTAAGTAACTTTTCTAGAACAGAACTCATTAATCCCTTTTAGGGAGATTCCAGATATAAGCCATAATGAGACTTTATTTTACAGTTTCTTTCTGAAGTTCTGCTTTGAGTTGAGTGCATAATGACCCAGAGAATATGAGAAAAATCTTGGCTGACAATATCTTCTAAGTTTAAAGTTAATCAGTATAAATTCAGACCTGATACTCTTGATGGGGAAAGCACCCTCTCAACCCTGAGATTAAGGGGATAAGAATGATGTTATTTCAGGAAATCTTTCTTTGAAAGGTCTGATGCCCAACTCTGAAACTCCAGAATTTGTAAGCCTGAGTTTATATACAAACTTGATGCTTGTGTATAAATAAGAGTCCCTTATCTGGTTGGAAAGTTATATACTATGTATTTTGACATATTTAACATGTACTGGTCTACCTGCCATCTAGGGGATGGGGTGGGGGGAAGGAGGGGAAAAGTTGGAACAGAAAGTTTTGCAAGGGTCAGTGTTGAAAAATTACCCATGCATATGCTTTGTTAATAAAAAGCTATAATCACAATTTTAAAAAAATTAAATAAACAAATAAATAAATGTAATTTTAAAAAAGAAGAAGAAGAAAGCTATATGCTGGGATTCTGATGCTTAGGGAATTCAAAAGACTTATCCTTTATGCAGAGTTTGGAGTTCAGAGCAGAGTCCTTAAACTCTCTCCTTCATATATGGAAAAGAACATGTGAATCACTGGCTTGTTTTTTGCTGCATCATCAGCATGTATTGAAATGACAATTTATTATAATCAGCAGCAATGGTGGCTACAACTTGAGTACAAAGCGAAAAGAAAATACACTTGCCCACATGAGTTTAAGTTTTAATCTTATGTTGTTTAGTCTTTTCATTTATTTCAGACTCTTTATGATTCCACTTGGAGTTTCTTTCTCAAAGATACTAGAATGATTTGCCATTTCCATCTCCAGCTCGTTTTACAGATGAGGAAACTTAGGCAAATAGGATCATACAACCAGTATCAGAGGCCACATTTAAACTCAGGTCTTATAGACACCCCCTAGCACTTTATCCACTGCTTTACCTAGCTGGATCTCAACTTCCTACTTACTAGGCTAATTCTTCTATTTCTGTTTCTATCTTTATTCATAAGACAGCAATGCTGAGAAATGGATATTTCCAGTCCTGGAAGGAACTTTATCAATTTGAGTGTTCTAGACTTCCTGAGAAAGGGTCTAAGTGTCCCAAGGTATAGGTAGAAGGGAAGGGAAGTTCTCTAGGTAATTCTCTAAAACAGTTAATTACCTAACAGTTGCTGATCTGCATTGGTAAAGGGCCTGTCTGATCTGGATACTCCTTTCACCAATGACATCATAGGACCAAATCATTCCACACCCATTCTAACCCTCCAAAAAAGCGTTGGGTAATATGCTAGATACAGAAAAATAAAAAACAAAAATTAAGTAGTATCCCTACACTTGAGGGCTTTACATTGTGTCTGGAGAATAATATGTAAGCATATACAATTTTAAAGATATTTACAAACATGAAGATGAAAATCTACTCTACTTACAAATAATCACATGAGTCTTAGAGAGTGGGAATCAATCAATCAATCAAAAGTGCATTGTAGGTAAGAATAAATCTGAGAAGAATAAAGCCCTTTCATCCTCAGATATAAGAAGATGATGCTATACAGGAAATAACTTGTGACTAATTGAAAGAATCAGTCATACTTGTAGGCAGATGTATAACTCAGAAAGTCCATTAGAAATACACAGCCTAGTGGTGAAGTCAAGTTTCAGCAGTGTCCAAACCCAGATGTGATTGGTAGAGAAGAGCAGGGGAAAGGAATGACTAGAAGGTTATACTTACCCCAGGTCTGATCCCATGAAAATCTTTGGAACTTCACAAATTTCAAAGATCTAGTATTTCCATTGCCATTGATAATGATGTTCCAATCACCTTTGCTAGTGGTGAGCCTATCATTATTGGTAGTGGTATCCCTAAGAAGGGGGACTGAAATGTACACTAAAACAAAACTAGAAACACTACTGAATGGCAGCTTCAAATTTTGCCTCTGGGAGCTCAATAGAGAACAACATCAAAGGGGAATTTCATTTAAAAGGACTCTGGGAAGGAAGAAAAATATTTCCACTAACCAGCAACTGAGAGTTTACCTGTTGGTCACATGTGTTCTTTACCTTGGAACTTACGGGTAGATGGTCAAGTGTCAAATAGTCTTTACTGTTCTATTATCATACCAGGAGAATTATTTATGCCACTGATTCAAAGGCTCAAGATTCCCTACTTTCAATCTTTTCAGACCTTGTTCATGCCATATTTTCAGTCTTTGAAGTAACGAACCAATTGATATATTTCTAAACAAATGTATCTACTTATTTCTTTTTCATTCATTTTTATTATAGTATATGAATTTAAAGATAAAATGGCATCTACAACAACATTAAATTCATGGGTCACCCAAAGGGAATTGGAAAAGTACATGGTAATACACAGGGAACTACTGCCATGTTTTCAGTCTTTGAATAAATGAACTAACTGATATATTTCTAAACAAATTTATCTACTTATTTCTTTTTCATTCATTTTATTATATTATGTGAATACAAAGATAAAATGACATCTAAACAAAATTAAATTCATTGGTCACCCAAAGGGAGTTGGAGAAGCACATGGTGGATATAAGTAAGCTTCAGTGAACTACCAACAAACTTATACAGGAGAAGAGGCACAAAATAATTTGTATAGCCAATAAATAAGAAGGACCTTTCTTATAAATTGAATAAGGAATATCCAATGGATTATTCATATGTCCATTGACATCTAGGCCAAATCAAAAGATCCAGAGAAAGGCCCTCATTTGGGAGAGCCCCCATGGAAGAGCAACTTGTATAAACCAGGAGACCTTGGATGGGTTTGGATCTTCCTCACTGATGGTCATGCCCCAATAGATGAGTTCCCAGATACAATCTAAGATGGTAGTACCAAGATAGGAGAAGGCATAGGAGCTGAACCTGAGCTTTTGTTGGGGTAGGGATCCTTGGAGGAGAAACTTATAGCAATGCTGGTCTTCCGTTGCTCTTCTTGAAGATTTAGAGTTGTTTGTGAGACTGAAAAAGCTGCAGAAATTGAGTGTCAGAAGTGGGACTTGAAACTACTTCTTCCTAAGCCTGAGCCCACATTTTCATCTAATATGTCAAAACCTCCACTCAAATTCCTTACAGTAAGTCCAAATCACTCCAATTTTCTAAACCTCAGTTTTCTTATGTGTAGAACTGGAATCAACATGAATGTACTACCTATGTCACTGATCAAGGCTGCAGAAATGTAAATTATATGTTATTAGTAACCAGAAGGATAACAATGAAAATATACTTGTGATTGAAGAAAATATGCAAGCATATTGGGTTCTTTCAGAGAAGCAGACCATACTATAGCATCAGTTTCCTTTTCTATTGTTTGCTATTGGTCTCTGGAAAATCAACAAAGAAAAAAACATCATGTCTCAGAGTTCCCAGGGAAGCAGAACTGTGTTCTCATAAATCCAACCGATCATTCTTCTGAAATCCATTTCTTTATTGTCAGGCTGCCTGGAAAAGATGACTCTCTCTGTGTGTAGGAGGGGGACAGAGGTAATTTTTACTCTCTTTCTTTCCTCCAGCCCTCTTCACCACTTTCCTGGACTCTGTCAGTGAGAGTTCTCACACAACCAGCTGTATTTCTGAGATGTAGCCTTAGGGCTTAGCTCAACTTGTCAACTATACTAGGAGATTCATTTCCCTTTACTGGTCTGTTTGTCCTTCAGATTGCCTCTTGCCTTTCACAAACCCCAGGACAGTGTGGTCTTCTCTTCTCAAAATGACCCAGCCCAGAAACAAGTTTTCATATCTCTCCCCTCTCTTTCATTTTGGAGTTTTGAGGGATAAGCTTCCTTTACAGCCAGCCCCTGCTCTGATGTCATTCCTAGAGATGTTACATAAATGACACCAAAAATCAAGGGGCATCAGTTTAAGAGAATCCCCACAACTATGACAAAGACTTTGTCCAGCTTTTCTAAGAAGCTCTGAATAACCCATCATACTTCCTCAAAACTTGAGAATGCAAAAGGCAACTGCAGGAGAGGAGAAAGAACTCTGGATTTAGAAAAGAGAAACTGGGATCAATTCCTGCCAATGTTATTGGCTCCTTTGTTCACTTTGGACAAATTATTCCAATCCTTGAGACCTCAATTTCCTCATATATAAAATGAGGGAATCAGTCACTATCAGAGGTTCTTAAGCAGGAGTTCGTGAATTTCTTTTTTTCTCGATAGTATTTTATTTTTCCAAATACATGTAAAGATAATTTTCAGCATTCATTTTTTAAGACTGAATTTTTCTTCCTCCCTCTAATTCCCCTCTCCCCAAAACAGAAAGCAATCTGATATAGGTTAAATATGTGCAATACTTTTAAATAAATTTCTATATTTGTCATGTTGTATAAGAAAAAAAAAACAAAACAAAAGGGAGAAAACTACAAGAAAGGGGGAAAAACAATAAAGGTGAAAATACTATATTTCAATGCACATAGTCCATGAACTTTTAAAATAATTTATTTTGACAACTTTGTTTCATTATAAATGTTTTCTTTTGCAACCATATGTATTTTGCATTTGCAAACATTACTCTGAAACATAGGTTTCATCCAACTTTTGAAAGGGTCTAAGATATAAAACAGGTTAAAACATCTAACACCTTTTCTAAACTTATGATCTTCTGCTTTACAAGGAAGTAGACACATTGAAGATCCAAGCTCCAAACCCAAACAAGTCTTAATGGATTGTATCATAGTCTCAGCATGGAAAATATCTCTTTGGGTAATTAGTCTACCCGCTTTTGGAATAGGAATCTCCTCACTCGGAAAGTGGCCATGCAGACCTCCACTGGAGGACCTCCAATGATGTGAAGCACATCCTATCACATTCCATTGCACTTTGGGACCCACCCCTCTACTGAATGGCGAGAGGATCAAGATGAAATTTGCCAAATCAGAGTTAGAATGTCAACTTCAAGGATTCCCAATAGTACATCCCTGACAAGTACTCTTTCAGCCTGCATTTGATGTCTTCCAGTGGGTGGAAACTCACTTTCCCACTTGGCAGTCACTTTTGGACAACTCCGTTTTTCCTTTAGAAGGCTAAGCCTGTGTAACTTTCATGTATTGTTCCTGGCTCTCCAGTTAACATCTTCACATGTGCAGTGAAGACCATATATCTTCTCCCTTGGGATCTTTTCTGCTTCCTTTTTAGAAAGTTTTCTTGAAGCAACCTGGAGTGCCCTTGTAGGAAGAAAATATACCATAAAGGGAAAGAACCATGGATCCACACTGTGTCAGACACTATGATGATATTTTGCAAATATTATCTCACTTCAGAGAGAGATGAGGGGAGAGTATGCAAACTGTATAATGATTCTTAAAGCCAACTCACACTCAGCAAGAGATATTATAAGAATGAAACATATTACTTTTTTCTGGGGATAGTGGAGCCAAATAGAACTGACCTCATTATTCAGAAGCATGAAGTAGAGAATAGAAACTTATTTGAAAGGTACAAATATGTAGGGAAGGAGATCCTTTAAGTATGAGGGCAGAGACAAGAAGACCAGGCTCCATGAAGAATGTTTCAAAGCAGTGGCAGCATCCTTCTTTCTAAAGAAATTCATCACTGAACGGTTTTATTTGTTTGGGATTTTCAAGTCAAACTGATTTTGGTTTGTGGTTTTTTTTTTAATAGTTTTATATTTACAAAACATATGCATGGGTAATTTTTCTTTTTTTTTTAATTTGGAATTTTTTTTCACAGTATATATGCATGAGTAATTTTTTTTATAATATTATCCCTTGTATTCATTTTTCCAAATTATCCCCCCCTCCCTCCATTCCCTCCCCCTGATGACAGGCAATCCCATACATTTTACATGTGTTACAGTAAAACCTAGATACAATATATGTGTGTAAATCCAATTTTCTTGTTGCACATTAAGTATTAGATTCTGAAGGTATAAGTAACCTGGGTAGATAGACAGTAGTGCTAACAATTTACATTCACTTCCCAGTGTTCCTTCTCTGGGTATAGTTATTTTTGTCCATCATTGATCAACTGGAAGTGAGTTGGATCTTCTTTATGTTGAAGATATCCACTTCCATCATAATATATCTTCATACAGCATTGAAGTGTACAGCGATCTTCTGGTTCTATTCATTTCACTCAGCATCAGTTGATGTAAGTTTCTCCAAGCCTCTCTGTATTCCTCTTGCTAGTCATTTCTTACAGAACAATAGTATTCCATAACCTTCATATACCATAATTTACCCAACCATTCTCCAATTGATGGGCATCCATTCAATTTCCAGTTTCTAACTACAACAAAAAGAGCTGCCACAAACATTTTGGCACATATAGGTCCCTTTCCGCTCTTTAATATTTTTTTGGGATATAAGCCCAGTAGTAGTACGGCTGGGTCAAAGGGTATGCACAGTTTGATAACTTTTTGGGCATAGTTCCAAATTGCTCTCCAGAATGGCTGGATTCTTTCACAACTCCACCAACAATGTATCAGTGTCCCAGTTTTCCCACATCCCCTCCAACATTCATCATTATTTGTTCCTGTCATCTTAGCCAATCTGACAGGTGTGTAGTGGTATCTCAGAGTGGTCTTAATTTGCATTTCTCTGATCAGTAGTGATTTGGAACACTCTTTCATATGAGTGGATATAGTTTCAATTTCATCATCTGAGAATTGTCTGTTCATATCCTTTGACCATTTATCAATTGGAGAATGGTTTGATTTCTTATAAATTAGGGTCAGTTCTCTATATATTTTGGAAATGAGACCTTTGTCAGAACCTTTAACTTTAAAAATATTTTCCCAATTTGTTACTTCCTTCTAATCTTGTTTGCATTAGTATTGTTTGTACAGAAACTTTTTAGTTTGATGTAGTCAAAATCTTCTATTTTGTGATCAATAATGATCTCTAGTTCTCCTCTGGTCATAAATTCCTTCCTCCTCCACAGGTCTGAGAGGTAGACTATCCTCTGTTCCTCTAATCTATTTATTATCTCATTCTTTATGCCTAAGTCATGGACCCATTTTGATCTTATCTTGGTATATGGTGTTAAGTGTGGATCCATATCTAATTTCTGCCATACTAATTTCCAGTTTTCATGCATGGGTAATTTTTCAACATTGATCCTTGTCAAACCTTCTGTTCCAATTTTTTCCTTCCTTCCCCCCACCCCCTCCCCTAGATGGCAGATAGTCCAATACATGTAAAATATGTAAAAATATATGTACATTTAATATATGTATACAGTCCTTCCTTCCTCCCTCCCTCCCTCCCTCCCTCTTTTCCTTCCTTCCTTCCTTCCTTCCTTCCTTCCTTCCTTCCTTCCTTCCTTCCTTCCTTCCTTCCTTCCTTCCTTCCTTCCTTCCTTCCTTCCTTCCTTCCTTCCTTCCTTCCTCTTTCCCTTTTCCTCTTTCATATTTCTCTCATTTTACTCTGCTCTATTGCCTCCCACTTGCTCCCAGATCTCTGTGGCCATGTAGCACTCTTGTTCTATGGGTCCATTCTCCCTCAGGTCCATTTCTATCTTCTGCTCCCTGCAGTGAAGTGAATTCAGAAAAGTGGACTTCAATACTGATGCCCTAGAGTGCTATCTTAAAAAAAAAAAAACAAAAAAACATTGTTAAATTCTCTCTCTCTCTCTCTCTCTCTCTCTCTCTCTCTCTCTCTCTCTCTCTCTTTCTCTCTCTTTCTCTCTCTTTCTCTCCCCCTATCTCATTATCTCTCTGTCTCTGTCTTTATCTGTCTCTGATTTTGTCTGTCTCTCAGTCTCTATCTCTGTCTCTCGATTTCTTAAATATAAACTTCAGGCTTGGAGTACAGAATGAAGACTATCAGAGACTATTGAGAACTCATTGAATGGCAAAGGGTGAAGGACCTTTAGATAACCTCTCTCTCAGTATATGCATTTTTCCTCTATATGTGTGTATGTATATATATATATATATATATATATAATATATATATATATATATATATGTATGTATATACATAAATATAATCAATGAGTTCTGTCTATAATAATATTTGGTGTGTGTTGTAGCCTCTTTCAGCAGCTGGCAAGATCACTGAGTCTGAATCAAGTTATCTCCTTCCATTTGTGAGATATGCTATGTTACCCTGTGGCTATTCATAGCTCTCTATGTTGATCTTGTTCCCTGCCAAACGGTGAGCTCCTGGAGAGTTTAAACCATGGCTTATCTGGATGCTCTTACTTCTCTCAGTGGCATAATAAAAAATTAAAAATTTTTAATGAACAAAAATTTATTTTCCTTCCATCCCTCCTTTTTTTGTTACAAAACCAAAAGAATTGTTTTTCCACAACCTCTCCCCATTCCAGTCTTGGAGTTGAAGCAAATTTTGGAGGCTAGTTCATGTAATGCACACTTTATTGAGATTTCCCCTCTGCAGTCCACTTGACAAGTGTTCTTTCAGCCTCTGATGCAAAACCTTAAAGGGGAGAGAAGGCAGAAAAAAAAATCTTGATCCTAGAGGTAGCTAGCTAGATGGTGAGGTAGATAGAACCCTAGCCCTCAAATCAGGAGGACCTGAATTCAAATGTGACCTCAGACACTTAACACTTCCTAGCTATGTGATCCTGGATAAACTACTTAACCTTAATTGCCTTGCCAAAAAACAAACAAACAAACAAACAAACAAAAAAAAAACATTAAAAAGCTTAATACTGGAAAAATTGAAGGCATGTCCTCAGGAGGTTCTCTTTGTCCTAAGTTAAACACTGTCAGGCCCTTGAGTCCCAATAGATTTAACCTGACCTAGAGCCCTCTCAAATATATAAAGATGGAAATGTTTGCAATTGTTAGAATTGTGGTAGGTTTTATTCTTCATTTTGATAACTAGGACATTATTTTATTTGTGATAAAGTCCATTTAAGGAAGAGATAACAAAGAAACACCACCACACTTTTCAGAATCAGTTCAAATACCCTTTCCTCCATAAAAATCTTCCCTTATTCCATTATCCATTGCATTTTGAGGTGACTTGGGGGTAAAATAGACAGAGTGCTGAACTTGCAACCTGTTCAAATTCTGCCTCAGCCTAAATTTAGTAGCTAAAGACTCTGTTAGCCTCAATTTCCTTATCTATAAAATGAGAATAATAAAAGCACTTATCTCATAAGGTCTCAGCAAGAATAAAATGAAATAACACAAATAAAATGCTTTCCAAGGAAAGCATTTTATTCATGTTATGTCATTGGAGATGTGTATATATATATGTGTGTGTGTGTGTGTATGCATATATATACATAATGTGTGCATATATATATATACATATATATGTGTGTATATATATATATACATATATAAAATGTATGTATTTTTCAATCTGTTGCCAGTATATTTTATAGACGAAGAAATTGCTTCTCATAGAGATTAAGGGATGTGTTCAGAGGCATTCAGAGCTGGAATTCAGACTCAGATATTCCAATGATAAAATTGATACTTTTTCCATCAAACTATAATGTTTTAAAAATTTGGTTTTTTTTTTAAAATCCTGGGTATACAAAGGTCTTCTCAGTTTGTGAAATGTCTTGACTTCCTCCTCTTATTAGCGATGATAACTTATGTAAGTTATGTGATGTCCCCTCCCTTTCTTGACCTAAAGTTACTCATCTGTAAACTAAAGAGATTGGATTCAAGGAAATCTAAGGGTATTTCCTGTTTGCCATTAAATGACCTCCCAATAATCTTTATTCCATATTCTGAGTTCCTACCAGATCTGTCCTTCTTTGTTGTAAGGCCTTTCCCAGCTCTGCATTCTTACATTCTAGGGTCCTCATAGCTCTGACATTCTATTTCCTAGCAGCCAGTGGGAGGTATCATTGTATTATTTTGCTTGATTAAACATTGAAGCTTATATTTAAGAGCTTTAGAAAGAATAGAAATTACTAATATTGAGCCAGATTAACATCTTGGATCTGGCAAAAAAAAAATTTCCGGTTGAATATCAACTACTGATATAAAGGGATCAATCCTTGAACATCTCCTAATCTGTCTCCCAAAGGTCCAGAAACAGTCTTTCCCTTGTTTATTTCCCTTTACTTCCTGATTTTTTTTTCTGCAAGCTTTCATTAGTATTCCTACTTTAGGTAAAGTCTTGTATTAGAGCCTGAATAAGTATACAATATACTTTGATACAGTTTGAATTTCCATGCCCCTGTCAACCTACAAAGGACCAAAACACCATTTCAAAGAGCAAAGAGACCAAACATGTCTCTTTGGCTCTGTGAAGCCTGAGAAGAAGGCCATTCCCATTAAGCATGGAAGGAAACAATATTTCATGCAGAATGTAGAACTGAAATTGGGTTTAAAGAAATGGGCAGAAATTAAGCAGGCAGGGAGGAAGGGGAAAGGCATCTGGGCTCAGGGGTCAGTGTACCACAGTAGATGTTTGAGAGACTAAAGCTAGTTCAGTTGGATTACAATGCAACAATGAGATTGGATGGACAGGATGGTACCAGATGGTACAGGACATGGAATTCTAGGCAAGATAGTACATTTATTTGGGAGGATCTTATATATTAGATTAATAAGAATGTTATATTGAAGATATCTGAGAAAAAGGGGAGCAACTTGGCCCGATCAGGGTTTAAGAAAGGTCATTACATAAGTTGAGTGAAATGGAGGTAACTGGGGGCACAAGGGCAAAGTCTGTTGATAGGAATGAATGAGTTCATAATTATTTTCCCCAGTCTTCTTTTTGGTTTTTTAGCCACCTCTGCTCAACTCACTTCTCACCAAGCTGAAGAGATTTAAATATTTTGAGAGTGTCTTGCACTGTAATTTGAGAGTGTTTAGAAGATGGTGCAAAGTAAAACCGTTATTTAGCAGAGAATGACTTTGCTCAAGATTGATTTTAGGAAGAAAGGAAACATAGAAGATTGTGGTTCTTTAATAGCCTCCTGGATAAATTTCACAAACACAAAACATAGTCATGACCACAAAGAACAGAAGAGCTACAGACTCCCAAGGGCAAAGACCTAGTCCTGCCAGGCAATGCCACCCAGTGCCTCTTACTGAATCCTACAGGGCTTTGACCATTCTGTAGGAGGGTGGGAACCCACTGGAAAGTCATTTCCCTTTTAAAAATTTAATTCAATTTATTTTTTGTCACATTTTAAGTTCTGAACTGTCTTCCTCCTTCTCTCCCCACCTCACACTAGAAAAGACCACCATAATGAACATTTATAAATATCCATAAAATCATAGTATGTATACTTCTGTTTTTCAGTTCTTTCTCTGGCAGCATCTTCCTTTCTAGGTCCTTCTTAGTTGAGTTAAGTATTTAGTATTCAAAATGATGTGATTGTTCAAAATTATTCTTTGAACAATATTGCTGTTACTGTATTCAACATTTCCTTGGTTCTGCTCATTTCACTTTTCATTATTTATTTCTTTCCTTGTTTTTCTAAACTTTTTCTGATTTTTTTCAACAAGCACATCATTTTTTACAGAACAATATCTATCACAATCATATACCATAACTTATTTAGCCATTCCCCAATTGACGGGAATCCTCTCAAACCCTATGTCTAGGAACCAAGTGTAAGAAAAGGGCAAAACTGAAATGACTTGTCTTCCTGAAAGGAAAGGACAGAGAAGCAATTATAGAGAAGGATATGCCTTGGAAGGGGAAAAAAGAGGACTCAAGAGGTTGGAGCCACTTAGATTCACTTCTCTACAATGAACTCTCATTTTTTAGAGTTTTATGGGCAGATTGTGGTCAGGACTTAGTGAGAAGATGCAGCATGGCTTGATGGAAAGGATGTTGGAATTATAGTCAGAGGATGTGGCTTGGGAATGCAATTCTAAGTTATATGAGCTTAGATAAGTCATTTAGCCAACGTAGGTCATGGTTATTTCACCTGTAAAATGAGCTGAGTAAGCTAGATAATTTTTAAAGTCTCTTTAATCTTGAAATCCTATGATAATCTATGACTAAGCATAAAAAGATTTCTCTGTCACCAGCAAAAAATGAAACAATCCCCTACCCTCAAAGTGCTTATATTCTATCATCAGGGAATTTTATGATGATGGAGTCTAGCAAATGGGAAGGTTTGGAAGACCTTTTTGACTTCTGTCTCCTCCAGCTCTTGGAGAACAAAAGATGAACACTAGTCTGTGAGGAGCAGTAGTTGTTCTCTGAGGTACTCAATAGGCATGTTCCAGTTGGGCAGTGATGCTCTTTCTTCTTCCTCTTCCCCTTCTTTTTCGTTTTCCTTTACCAATTCCCTTTTCCTTTTTTCTATTCCCTTTTCTTTCCCTTTCCCTTCACTTTTCTCCTCTCTTTCTTCCCCTTTTTCTAAGATTTTCCTTTCCCCCTTCTTCCTCCTCTTCCTTATTCTCCTTATCCCTCTCCTCTTTCTCGTTCCTCTGTCCAAGTGGAGAATCACATCTTTACATGTGGGCACTCTGTCCAAAGGTTGATTGCTTATGCTGCCTGAGGTATCATAGGGTTTGAGAGCTAGATTTTTTCCTTCTTACTTATTTATTCTATCATTTAAAAAAGACTGGAACAATTAACTTTCTTTGCTCATGTCTCAAGTAGTTATCATTTTTGATTTCTTGAAATATTACTCTGGAAAACCAGGCTTTGTTAAAACCCATTGTAATCCAAATGGAGCAACTTGACTATGCTTTTAAACTCAAATCTCTCTAACTTTCACTGATTGGCCAATAATGGGACCTGGTTCACTTCTCCATTGCTCATTGTTTGGGCTTAAGTGATTCAGAATAAGTGTAAATAGCAATTATTTCTATTCTGGTCAGAAATTTAGAGGGTCTTCCCCTCTCAGATTGATTCTTTAAGTAGAATTAAAGTAAACCATCTTTTTCCTCCTTTCTTATCTAGCTTTTAATTACGGAATAGATGTTGCCTCAGACAAAAAAAAAAACCCTGGGAAAGACTTTAGATTAAAAAGATCAAGGTCCTCAACTGCATCTTGGGCCATAGTCAGTCTTCTTGATCTATATCTTGCCATTGGACTCTGATGACTCTGGAGGAGACAGTGAGACGGATGACTTTGCACAGCTTTGTTTCACTTAAATACAATTCACTTGCAAGTCGAGACATCCTCTTCCTGAGGTCACTGGTCCTCTTCAAGAATGAAGGAGGAACAAAAACAATTTCAGAGAGTGACAGACATTGGGTAGCTCAGAGATGAATTCTTAAGTCCTTGCCTCCCAATTCAAATGCAATCAAGGGGCACTATTTTGAATATTGATTTATAGGTCAGGTGTCATAGACAGAAGCTTTACCACTTGCAAGGGGCAGATCCCTAATCTCCTCTCTATAGCCTATGCTCTGTAGCAGACTCAGTACCTCTTTAGAAATGGGAGGGGTGGCTATGGGGATAGAGCAGTACATGAATTCCATCATGACATGAACTACACAGGGAAGCTAAGTCATTTCCCAGAGTCTATACAAATTATAAGTAGAAAAAGCCTCCATCTCCTGTGGTAGAAGGAAGGCGGGGGCAGAAGAGCACAGATGGCCACAGAATTATGTAACCACGTCAAAATAGATCTTGGTTTATAAAAGCAGGACATAATGAAGAATCACTTTTGTTGGATGAGCTCAAATGAAGGGAAATGAGCCTCATACAGGGCCACTATTTATGGTAAAGGCAAAACATACACAGAGAAAGAGAGCTTTGCGTGTTTTTAAAAAGTTTATAATGATTGTGTGTGTTTTTTAAATGGTTATTTCTTTATTTACATGTCACTTACCCTAACCTAAAATCTTGCATGATTTCAAAACTTAATAAGATCCTCCCAACCCAATAAGATCCATTCTGTCCAGTATTTGTCCATCTTAGAATCATCCAATCTTAAAACTTAAAGCTGGAGGAAATATGAGAAATCATGGAGATTAGTTATGTAGAAAATTGCTACAAAGATAAAAAAAAGACTCAGGAGTGTATGAAGTAAGTTGGTTTATTTATAATCCTTGCAAGAAATAACAATTCACCCAGTGCAAGTTCCTAGGCAGATCCAAGCTTATAGACAGGAATGGGCCTTTTTTTTCCTTTCCTGAAGTATAAGATCTCTTCCTTATCACTCCAATTGGCTAGGAATTAACAGACTTCTTGGTCCTCCATTGCATGTTCCTCCTTGACATGTTCCCCCTCCCTCATCATACAACCCATGTTAAAAATGGTAGAAAAGTCCTCCTTTGGGGAGAAGTTAATATTAACTAATTAAGTATATACATGCAACTAATTTGGGAAAGAATCATCCCCAGTAATATCTCAGGAGTGGAAAACATGCAAAAAAAGACAGACCCTATATCTTCTTGTCATAACAGAACAAACAACTTGCCCATGACCACTACTCACCATTCTATTTCTTTTTTTCCTGGAAAGTGGTTCTTATCCTTTCCTTTCTAATGATGTCTCTCGATTCCATGGAGCTCTAGGGATGGAACACTATTGATTCTGGCAATGCCAACTTTAGAAAAGCTATTGGAGAACTTTCCAACCAAGGTCTGGGACATAATTTTAACTGAAAAGCAAGTAACACCTTGCATTACTATTAAGTGGTATGTTGCTATTAAATGTTTCCCTGATGTCAGTGCATTGAGATTGAGCACCACACAGGATGTTCTATAACTACACACATACATACACACACACATACACACACACACACACACACACACACACACACACACACACACACACACACAGCTAGTTCTAACCTTATAGGCACTCAAAAAAGATTTGTTAAACTAAAAATATAACAAAATGAAAAGCAAGTCTGGAGGAATAGGATTATAAAGCCCAAGAAGAAGAACCCAGTGATACTGAAATATCACCTTCCAAGCATCAGCGAAACCAGGATCTCATTAGTTCAAGTGCTGGATCAACCAAGATACTTCCTAACTCACTAAGGAATTTTTCATCTTGCACACTTCCTACTCAAGTTCCTTCCATTAATCCCCACAGAGGATTTACTGGACTTGGTGGAGGTTACCTCCAAACTTTGTAGTGTTTCCTAGATCTCAGAGCAATTCTGGAACTATTGACTGAGTATCTTTCGGTCTCATTATTTGTATTCCTTCTCAGCACTTTGCATATAGGCAGAATTTTTCAAATAAAGCTTTAACATTTGCAAAATGTTTTAACAAATTATCTCCTACATTCCAGGGAAAATAGGTTCTACTGTTATCCTTGTTTTACAAATGAGGAGATTTTCAAGTCAAAGCTTAATCTACTGTACATACTTATATTCCAGAAAAATTGAGTATTCAAAAAAAATAGAAGATTAACAACAAAAGCATGAAATAACCAATTAACATCATGAAAGAGACATCTTAAATAATCCAACTGCAGAGAAAGAAAATGAACTAGCAGTAAAGGAACTACTAAAAAGTTGGGTAGGGTAGGGGTGGGCTAGAAATACTGTAGTCCCAATTGATTTTCAGGTCAATTCTACCCAGAACTCAAAGAACAAATAATAACTTTACTCTCCAAATAATTGTCAGAAACTGAGAAAACATTCTATACCAAACTCTTAAAAAAATGACAAATAGCTATAATAAGTAAGATAATGCAAATAGGGAAAATTAGAAATCATTATTCCTTAAAAATGAATGAATCAAGTCTTTTAATTAAATGAGCAGAAATTCTAAAGAAAGAGTTCTAAAATCATATTTACTATGATCAAATTTAATTTATACCACAGAAGCAAAAATGATTTAGCATTAGAAACAAAAAGAACATTATTAATAAGGTTTCAACAAATGCCAAAAAATCCTTTGATAAAAGCAGCTAGACAGCACAGTGGATAGAGTGTAGGTCTGAAGTCCCGAATTCAAATCTTCACTCAGATACTTACTAGCTGTGTGACTCTGGGTTAGTCACTTAAATTCAATCAGTATCAGTTTCCTCATCCATAAAATGGAGATAATAATAGCACCTACTTCACTTTATCATCATAGCCATATGAGATGTTTGTAAAGCATTTACAATAGTTCCTGATATGTAATAGATAACAATAGAAATGTTAGTTATTTTATTGTTGTTGTTTTCATATTATTATTAAAGTATGATATTCATTTAAGCTGAATATTCCATAGTTCAGAAGTATAGAAGGACCATTAAAAAAAACATAATAAAAATTCTGCATCTAAAACTAAATCTAGTATTATTATGAATGGGGAACCACTGGGAGATTTCCTAATACATATAGAACAATTTTTTTTTCTGCTGTTATTTGACAAGATTCTAAAAATGCTAATGATAGTCATAAGACAAAAAAATTAAAGAAATATAGACAAAAAGAAGACCAAAGAATCCATATGCTGACAATATGATGATTTACTTATAATAATAGAGAATCGGCAAAGAAAGTAATTAAGATAATAAGCAACTTCAGAAAAAAAGAGATATGAAATAAATCCACAAAAATCAATGACATATGTAGCAATTGTGTGTGTGTGTGTGTGTGTGTGTGTGTGTGTGTGTGTGTCTATCAGGGATAAAATCTACATACCAAGGATAAAATTCAGAATGCAGCCCTAGAAAGAGAAATCATATTCAAAAATAGCTACAAAATCCTCAATTTTTTTTTTTTTTTTGGCATCTACCTACCCAGTCATACTCAATATCTGTTTAGACACAATTACAAAATAGTCTTTAAAGAAATAAAGAATTTAGACAATTGAAGTGATAGTGCTGGATTGTGCCTAATAACATAGTAAAATAATTATTCATCTTAAGCTAATTTATAGATTAATTGTTATACCATTCGAAATGCCATGGGAATATTTTTAGAATATTTAGAATATATTTAGAATTTTTAGAATATTTAGAACTAAATAAAGTAATAAGCTTATTTTGTATAAGGACAAGGTCTAGAACCTCAAGGGAAATAATGGGGAAAAAGCTAGTAATGAGGGAGTAATAGCACTTCCTGGTATCAAACTATACTATAAAATAGTAAACATCAAAACTATTTAGTATTTATTTGTTTAAGAAAAATAGAAAAATGGATCTATGGGACAAAATAGATTAGAAAAAAAAATCAGAAACAATCCATCTCAATTATCCCGCATTAAGTAAAATCAAGAATACTTGATTAGTGTTAATAATGTCTCTCTGGATCCATGGAATTATTCAAATGTGCACTTCATATTTCCACTGGACTTAAACCAATTATGACATCTTATATATAACTTTCACTTTCATTAGTGTGAATTTGAATATATATAACTACTTCCAGGGACATGTTATCTACACAGATTGGGACCTCTTATAAATTACTTATGGAAAAACTCCCTACTTAATAAGAAATGTTAAAAAAAATGTGGAAGGCAGAAATTAGGGTCATATTAACATCTTACACTACTTTAAGATAATAAGATCAAAATAGATTATGTGGTTTCAATCAATCAATAAATATTTATTAAGTACCTAAATAATAAGGATACAAAGCAAAAAATATTAAAAGTCATGACATAAAGAGGAGAGAAACAGATGAGGTATTTTTTTCATCCATGGTAAAGCAAATTGTTTTTTTTGTTTTGTTTTGTTTTATTTTGATTTTTTAAAATTAATTTTATAATTATAACTTTTTTTTTGACAGTACATAAGCATAGGTAATTTTTTTTTTTACAACATTATCCCTTGTACTCCCTTCTGTTCCGAATTTTTCCCCTCCTTCCCTCCATCCCCTCCCCTAAATGGCAGGCATTTCCATACATATTAAATATCTTATAGTATATCCTAGGTACAATATATATGTGCAGAACCGAATTTTGTTGTTGTTGTTTCAAAGGAAGAATTTGATTCAGAAGGTAAAAATAATCTGGGGAGAAAAACAAAAAATGCTCACAGTTTACACTAATTTCCCAGTGTTTCTTTTCTGGGTGTAGCTGATTCTGTCCATCACTGATCAATTGGAATTGGATTAGCTCTTCTCTATGTTGAAGATATCCACTTCCATCAGAATACATCCTCATACAGTATCATTGTTGAAGTGTATAATGATCCCCTAGTTCTGCTCATTTCACTCAGCATCAGTTGATGTAAGTCTCTCCAAGCCTCTCTATATTCCTCCTGTTGGTCATTTCTTACAGAACAATAATATTCCATAACATTCATATACCATAATTTACCCAACCATTCTCCAATTGATGGACATCCATTCATTTTCCAGTTTCTAGCCACTACAAAAAGGGCTGCCACAAACATTTTGGCACATACAGGCCCCTGGTAAAGCAAATTGTTAATAAAACAAGGGCTATCTCATCACAAAATATACAATAAATACTTTAAATTGCATGAAATTCAATAGCTTTTTTGTAAACAAAATCAATGTAACTAAAATGAGAAGTTACATTGTCGGTTAAGGAAAATATTTGCATCTCATGAAGAGAAATCCAAAATTAATAGAGAATTAGCACAAATATGTGGGTTTCCCAAAAAATATTAGTGCACTAAGACTTTTGGGACACCTGTTACTTGATCAAGTGATATTCCCAATGGAAAAGTGATCAAAACATATAAGTGAACAAATCACAGAAGAATTGTTAACAATTTCCAGTCATAACAATGAGTGTTTCAAACCACCAACAACAAAAGAGATACAGTTCAAAATAATTCAGAGATTTCATCTCACACTCAGAAAACTGACAAAGAAAACAAAAACATTTTGCATAGGTCTTGGAAAGGAAAATATAATGATATTTTGCCAGTGAAAATATAATTGCGTCCAACCATTTTGTAAAATGATATGGAATGTAATGAAAATGTCCATTATCATTTGACCAGAGATCCCTTCCATATATCCCAAGGAAATCAAAACTCTTATAATGGAAAAGTGGGAAATTTTCTACTGGAAACCACATAGGTAATCATCATCTAGGAACTGACTAAAACTCAGGTATAGGATTATAGTGAACCATTATTGTGCCACAGACATTTGTGAAGAAGATGGATATAGAAAAACATCTAAAGACTTATTTGAATTAAAAACAAATGAAATGGGGAAGCTAATTGGATCAGTGGTTAGAGCACCAGCCCTGAAGTCAAGAGGGCCTGAGATCAAATCTGACCTCAGATACTTAACACTTCCTAGCTGTGTGACCCTGGGCAAGTCACTTAATCCCAATTGCCTCAGCAAAAACAAAAATAAAAACAAATGAAGTTATTAAAAGGAGGGACAAGATAAACATCATGGCCACAACAGCATAAAAGGAAAGATACACTGTTATGGGCCAGAACTGTGTGCTTGAAACAAAGGTTGGTACAAAGTCAATGGAATTGATGAGACAATGGTTATCTAGTTTAGCTTGGTGACTAATAGTTCACTAGTTCAGTATAACTGATTTAATCTTACCACAAATAATGGTTCCCTAGTGATATAATGATTGATTTATACTCAAGATACTGTAAATGATCTAATTATAATAGAGCATATAAATTGGAACAAACTCAACCAGGTTCAGACTCAGAGACACATTCACTCCATCTCACACCACCAAGTTGGCTGGCCTGTCCTCCTGCATTTCCTCCACTGAGATCAAGCTAGCCCAGGCCCCAGGCAAGGAGATAATAAAGAATTTGGACTTTAACATCTGGCTATTCTCATGGTGATTACTGAACCAAAAGCTTGTCCAGAGACCTCCAGAAAACCAACCACAACACTACAATACACAATAACAAGAATAACATGAAATGACTGTGTCATTATAATACTCAAGCTTGGCTCTGAAGAATAGAGGAAAATATTCTTTATTGCCTTCCTTGCGTAGATAGGAAACTATGGGTAGGGAGTGTTGCATTTATTGTTAGACTTGGTCAATTTCTTTTTTAGTTTTACTGAATTGCTATTTTTCTTTCTTTTTCCTTTTTTTTTTTTTGTTATCAGGGCAAGAGGGGAAAGGAATATATTTCTAAGTGAAGTGAGGTTAAATCAAAAGATACCACCCAAATTTGTCTGAAGTAAAAAGTTCTAAACATGTTTAATATATAAAAGGCTCAAGCTTGTTAAGGATAAATTTTAATAATTTTAGAAAATTGCTAATGTACTATACTTAATTCCTTAGCAATAATTATTCAAGTAGGTGTTATCATAATGTACATTAAAAGTAAGTGAGCTTACTGTCATTATCTTTTTTATAGTTCCAACCTAGGTGATTAATGGATATTCATTCATGGAGATGACGATGAAAGTTTAAGAAAAATAAACAGTTTTGGAGAAGCATTCAATACTGTGTGCAAGAGAGAATAATTTACTTTAGCTTTATTTCTTTTCACATCTTTTCTGTTATGATTTCATCTTTTTCTTTTTCCTCCAGTAATTTGCAAGAAGGGTTACTCATTATCAGAAACTCTGGGAAAGGAGATGAGAGTGGGTGATGATGACAAATGTGAAGACAGGAACATGTGCAATGATATTGGAATATGAGATAACAATATGGTACATTAAATGCTAGACCTCAAAAGAAATAAATTATGTTCCAGAAGGAAAACATTTACAGCTGACTCTGAAAGATGACAGAATCCACTATAGAAGGTAAAATCTCCCTCAGCATTTGCCCTTGATTTTATTTCCTCTCAATTTTTCAAAGATTACAACTTCACTTATCCTCTCTTTGCTTCTAATTTACCACCTCTCCCCATATACTGGTTCTTTCCCTGACTTCAAGTGTCCTTAAGGGACAATAAGCTGTTGCCTTACTTCCTCTCCAGCACTAAGAACAGAGCATGGAATATAGATAACATTTATTCTTATGGATTGACACACTTTTCAACTGTCTACTATCTATTTTCTGACTCCATCATGTAATTGAAATTACTTCCTATAAAATTATCAATAATATCATTTAAAAGTTATTTTTATTGCTATCTTTTTATTATCAAAAATTCTCCCAGTCTCCTTCTCCTTAGACTCTACCCCATTCCAAAGAGATATCTCCTGTATAATAAATATTTTTAAAGAAAAAAAAAAGGAGAGAAAAATAAGCAAAGACAATCAACAGAGAAAGGAAGAAGCATTTATTAAGAACTTACTAAGTGTGAAATATTGTGCTAAGTGCTAATGAAGATTACCTCATTTCATGCTTACTACAATACTGGGAAGTAAGAACTATTATTCAATCTACAATTTAGGAATCAGAGGCAGACTGAGATTCATTGACTTGACTAGGGTCACATACATCTAAATGTCTGAGGTAGGGAAACTGATTCCAGACTTAGTGTTCTATACATTGTAGTACCGTAAAATAACAGATTATGTGTTACATAGCACACCTAGAGACTTTCCGCATTTGCAAAAGAGGAGATGGGAGTATCTTCTCCCATCTCTACTTTGGCTCAAAGCTTATTCACTGCAACTTTGATCATCTTCTGGTTGTTCTTTTCATTTCCATTATTATAATTATTGTTTATATCATTTTCTTGGCTATGATCACTTTACTCTGCATCATATTGTGCAAATCTTTCCTTGATCCTGTATTTATCATGTACATAATTTTTATAGCACAGCAATATTTCATTTCATTCATATACCATGAATTTAACCATTCACTAATTGATGGATATTGACTTTTGCCATTATAACAAGTGCCATTCCAGGAATTTCTTATTGTCAAATGTTTGTTTTTTATTCACTCTTCATCTGATATATTTGCCACTTTTTGCCATCCACTCTTTCTTGATATTCTTTATTCTCTGGACTTTTATAACACTACTTTGTCCTGCCTATCCCTCAAACTGCCCCTTCTCCAAATTCTTTGCTGGTTTACCATCTCTATCATGCCTTCTAACTGTGGGTGTTTCCCAAAGCTCTTCCTCAGGTTCATTATTCTCTTCTCTACTTCTATGTGACCTCATCAGGTCCTACAGGCTTAATCAGCATCACAATGCCTTGAAGCTCAGATCTGTATATCCAGCCCTAGTCCCTCCTCAGACCATCAGTCCTACATCATCAATCACCTATTGAACATTTCTCACTAGTTGTCCTGGAAACATTAAATTCAACATTTCCAGAATTTAATTCCTCTCCACAAGAGCCCATTCTTCTACCAAACTTCCCTATTTTTGTTGAAGGCATTATTATTCTCCCAGTCTTCTAGGCTCATAACTTTTGCTTTCCTCAACTTCTCTCCTTCCATCATTTCACATATCCAAATAGTTGCTAAACTTGCCTCTTAGATATACACATTACCTCTTATATCATCTTTTTTTTCCCCTCTGCTCACATAAGGACCTCCTTGCTTCTGCCCTTCACCATCTGTCACCTACATCGATGTAATATTATCCGAAGTGACAGTTGGATTAGATAATCTGTGAAATTCCTGCCAATTTAGATATATGATCATATGATTTCTCTCTAGTAGGTCATTTCCTCTCCCTGGGTCTCAATTTTGCTATCTTTAAAATGAAGTGGTTAGATGAGATGGTCTCTAAGATTGCTTGCAGTTTAGTAAATATCTTTTTTTCACATTGATCCATTTTCTCTCTCTTGATCTCTTTAGTACCTAGTGGCATTTCAGGATCTAAATTTTATAGCCATTTTTGACATAGTTCCAAATTAATTTCCATAATGATTGGACAAGTTCACAGCTCCACCAATAGTACATTAGTGTATTTGTTTTCCCAATCCATTCTAGCATTTATTATTTTTCTCTGTTTAATTGCCCTCTTAGTCACTTTGATGGGAATGAGGTGGTACCTCAAGGCTTTAATTTTCTCTAATTATTAGTGATTTAAAGGTTTTTTTTTTTTTAATATGGCTATTATTAGTTTTGATTTCTTTCACTGAAATATGCTTATTCATATCCTTTGACCATTTATCAATTGGGAAATGATTCTTAGCATTAAAAATTTGGCTCAGTTCCCCACATATTTAAAAAATGAGACATTCAGAGAAACTTACTGCAAATATTTTTTCTTCAGTTTTCTGCTTTTAAAAAAATTAGCAGCATTGTGTTTGTGTAGAGACTTTTTAACTTTATATAATTGAAATTATCAATTTTATTTCCCATGAATCTGTATAGATCTTGTTTGATTATGAATTTTTTCCCTCTTCACATATCTGACAGGTGGTTTCTGTCCTGCTCTGCCAATTTTCTTGATATCATCCTTTATTTTTAAATTATTCACCCATTGTGAGTTTCCCTTGGTGTCAGATATTGACCTATGCCTAGTTTCTGCCAGACTATTTTCCACTTTTCCCAAAAGCTTTTGTCAAAGGCTGAGTATTTGTCTCAATAGCTGGGCTTTGAGATGTTGTCAAACACTAGGTTCTTATGTTCAGTTGATTGAAATTGATGACCAACCTTTCTATTTCTTATTCAGAATCAAATTATTTTGATTACAAATTTGTTTTTTTTTAATTTTATTTTGTTTTATTATCCATTCCAAATTCTCTCTTATCCATTTTCTTACCCATTGAGAAAAATAAGATCCCTTACATATGTGTATATATGTGTATATGAACATGCCAAAAAATTTCCCCACTAGTTATGCTCCAAGAGAAAAAAAACAGAACTAAATAGAGGAAAATATGTCTCAGTCTTTATTTTGAGTTCATCACTTCTCTTTCTAAAAGTGGTTAACATGAATCCTTTGGAATTGGAGTAGGTTATTATATTGATCAGTGTTATTAAATTTTTCAAAGGTGATTATCTTTACAATATTTTTTTATACATTGTTATTCCTCTTCTGTTCACTTCACTTTGCAAAAGTTTATCAGGTCTTCTAAATTTTTTTCTGAAACATCTCCTTTAATAGGTGATATATTTCATCAAAATATTTTTCTGCATCTATTTAGATAATAATTTTATTTTTGATGTTTTGTTATTGGCATGGTCGATTATGTTTACTATTTTCCTAATATCAAACCAGCTCTATATTCCTAGAATGAATCCAATCTGGTTGTAGTAAATAATCTTTGTAATAATTTTGTTAATTTTTTGCTAATATAACATTTTTGCATCAATATTATTTAAAGTAATTGATCTTTTGTTTTCTTTCTCTGTTTTGGCTCTCTCTGCTTAAGGCATGAAGTTCATTTGTCATAGAAGAACTTCAGTAGGATTCCTTCTTTACCTTTTTTAAATTTTGTTTTGTTTTTCAAACTGTGTGTGGTATTGAAACTTATTGTTTCATAACTTATTGTTACAATATTGTAAATGTTTGGCAGATTTCATTTCAAAATCCATCTGTTCCTAGGATTATTTTCTTAAGGAGTTCACCAATGGCTTATTCAATTTCTTTTTCTAAGTTAGTGTTATTTCTCCTCAATCTATTTTCCAGGTTTAAGATTTTTTTTCCTCTAAGATATTTCACTTTTATTCTATTTTTACAGTATTTTAATTTTGTTTTACTATTTCTTTATGCCTTATGGAATAAAAATCTTTGATTTAGAGATCCTAATTTTATAAAGTTATTTTCTTCAACAATGTTCTGTGGCTTTCCATTTCCTTCTCCAGCTCATTTTACAGCTGAAGAAGTCAAGGCAAAGAAAGGTAAATGATTTACCTAGGATCACAAAACTAGTAAGTATTTGAGGCCAGTTTTTAACTCAGAAAGATGAGTCTTCTTGATTCCAAGCTTCTATCTACTATATTACCCAGCTGCCCTTTGTACCTCTAGTATAAAATTCTCTTTTCATAACTTTCTTGCATAATTCCCATTTTTCCTTTTTCACTCTCATTTAATTTTTAAAATATTTTTGCTTCTTTTTTTAAAAAATCTTTTAACCTTTCTAATAATGATCACTGGGCCTTTGTTCAATTTATATATTACTTTGAGACTGCTTGTAGAAGCTTTTAACACCTTATCTTCTTCGGTTTCTGCCTTGTATTTCCCTTTTATCATTGTATCTCTATGTTTAGATTCTTTAAAAAAAATCATTCTTCCAGCCTGCTTTTTTATTTTGAACATTACGTTAGTGTTGGACTCTGTAAACTTCTAGGGGGATGTCTAGTCTGAATTGCTGTTATTTTATGTCCTTCATCTGTTTTCATCACCAAAACTATACAATATCCAGTGTATTTCTACTAATCACCTATATCCTAAGAAACATTGTTTGAATTATACCCCAGTGATCTTTCCTTAGTTTTAAAGTTCCTTCATATCTCTACGGTATTTGACATCATTGGGCAGCTCTTACTTCTGAATTCTCTGTCTTCAAGTATCTGGAATATTGCTTCTTTGGCTCTTGCCCCTTCTCTGATTTTTATTTTTCTCTTTTCCTTTTCAAATTCCTCTTCTCCTTAGATACCCCAACCAAATCCAAAACCAAATTTCATCCTGATGGTAAATAAATAAATAAATGCTGAGAAATGTGTACATTGAAGAATCAAAAAGATTTTGAAAGACAGGGAGAAATTTTTTTTGAGGCAGCAGCTACTATATTTGTGTACCTCAAGAGCACACAAACTTTACAATGATTAAGTACAATGAGGCTTGGCCCAGACTATTTGATAGTCATGTGGGTGACTGACTACCCAAAGTAGATCTTTTCCTTTTTAACTGTTTCATATCAAATCCTTAAGAGGCAGCACAGAGTAGTGGTGAGAGTTGGCTTTGGAGTCAGGAAGACCTGACTTCAATACCAACCTCTGTCACAGACTAGCATTGTGACATTGAATAAATCATTGAACCTCACAGTATATGAAGCAACTCTCACCAACAAAATTGAAGAGAAGGTTCTTTCTAACACTGATAGAGGGAATAGCTTATCAGTCGTTCCCTACTCTGATAAGATCATAATTGGAGGGTTGTTGCCATTGTTTTTATGAAATGATCCATTGTTTTCTCAAATCCTACTGATGTAGATTAGTGGTATTTTCTAGTTTATACGACTCCCTGTGGCATAGAGTTTTTCTCCATATCCCTGCCTGGATATCAGAGGAAAAAAAGAGCTGAATCCTTTGGGAAATAAGAATACGTGAAAAATTATGTATCAAGGCTCTGTCACAAATTTCTAATGCTTTTTAAAGACATGTACCCATTTAGAAAAAAGAAAAGAAGAAGAAAATTGAGGCATAAAATGGGCATGGATAAAGCTAGGGTTTTATTTTCCAAGAGTCCTATCAGCTGAGCTGGACATATATTTTACTCATTATACAGAAAAAGAAGATGAATCATGGAAAGTCTCAGGACATTGTTGAAAAGTTAACCTGCTATAACCCCAGACTTGCTATTTTAGGTCAAGTTATTTTTTATTATGCCAAATTCAGGAGACATGTCTTATCACAGATAAGGATTTCCTAAGACATTTCCTGGTTCAATATCAAAGTTCATGATTATAGGACATAGATTTAGCACAAAAGCAGCCCTCAAGGGCTACCTAGTTCAATTACTTCATCTTACCAGGGAACACTGAGGCCCAAATTGTTTAAGTGACTTGTCTTAGGTCTATTTCTTTCCTTCTTTCTCTTCTCTTCTCCCTCCCTCCCTCCCTCCCTCCCTCCCTCCCTTCCTTCCTTCCTTCCTTCCTTCCTTCCTTCCTTCCTTCCTTCCTTCCTTCCTCCCTCCCTTCCTTCCTTCCTTCCTTCCTTCCTTCCTTCCTTCCTTCCTTCCTTCTTTCCTTCCTTCCTTCCTTCCTTCCTTCTTTCCTTCCTTCCTTCTTTCCTTCCTTCCTTCCTTCCTTCCTTCCTTCCTTCCTTCCTTCCTTCCTTCCTTCCTTCCTTCCTTCCTTCCTTCCTTCCTTCCTTCCTTCCTTCCTTCCTTCCTTCCTTCCTTCCTTCCTTCCTTCCTTCTTTCCTTCCTTTCTTTCTTTTTCTTACAGGTATGCATATCACACCTAGTTTTTGAGCTTATTTTTGAGATCTAGTCACATAGCAAGAGTGAGGAACAACAAATGGAAATCTTGAGTTCTTTATTAATATACATGCTATGTCAGGTATGTGAATCTTTTTAAGTGAATAGAGGAAAGGACAAAAACAAGACTACTATAGAATGGGCAAATAGGGATAGGCTCTACCATTGGATGGAGCAACCGCATCTATGAGAGCAGAGCTCCACTGGTGCATTGGTGTACTCTTTTTACTTGTACAAATTCATATAGAATACTTTGAAGGATACAGAGATAAAGCATATGGAAAAAATTGTGAGGTTAAAAATATTAACAAAGGGAGTTACCCATTCATTTCAAAAATACCAAGACTCTCAAAATGACAGCAACTTGGCAACCACCAGTCACTCCACCTAACAATGAGTTTGAGTTTTAAGTGTTTTTTATCGGAAGCTGATTGCTCAGCTACTTTGGGCTCTGTTTCATAGATATGATCACCTTTTGAAGCTCCTTTGGCAAATTTAGGTTCCCATCAGTTTGAGGGAGACATGAAACCAAATCAGAAACTAATACATCCCCCTCTGATGGTCTGGGAGACAAGAACTTGAATCACAAACACATGTGTAAATGTGGAGAGCACCCTTCACTTAGTTTTCTTTTTGCTACCTTTCAGGGAAGAACTTTTTACCAGTTCATAAATACATAATAGATAAATGAGACCAAATGTGTATTTATAAAAAGTCTCTTTATACAACAAATTTAAAGTGTCAAGCAATGAAGCATAGAACAACCCTGTTAGGATCAGTTCTTTGTCTTGCTAGCTTTGGCACTCATTAAATGCCAAGTAAACAAAGTTAAAGACTAGACAACTATAGATCAGCCATCCATATTCTCAAATAGAAAAGAAAAGGTGAAAGAAAAAGAAGGCCTTTGTCATGTACATGAATAATGAGGTAAGGGAAAGGCTGTACTAAATTCCAACCCCTATTGATCACCCTTATTTACATTTTTCTTCCCTCCTCCTTCCTTCTCTCCTTCCTTCCCCCCCCCCATTTCCTTCTTTCTCTCCATCCTTCTTCCCTTCTCCCTCCTCTCCCTTCAGAGGCCATTTACTTTCTATCTTCCTATTATTCCTTAATAAACTCTCCTCCTCTCACTTCCCAATACAATGTGCCTATGTTTACCTATACAGTCTTTTTTATAACAAAAAGAACCAACAAAAATAGCCTGCTTTTACATAGGCTTTCATTAAGGTTTGCCAAATTCTTTACTACATATATGAACTTGTTTGATCTTCAACTCTATGAAGTTTCATTTTCATCCCCATTTTATAGATGAGGAAACTGAGATGGGAAAATTTAAGTGGCTTGCCCAAAGTCACACAAATAATAAAGCATTTGAGAAAGAACTTAAATCCACTTTCCCCAGCCTTCAAGGCCAGGCTTTTTCTCTTCTGTCACCTAGCTGCAAAACAATGTTGTCATTTCATGTCAATTTATTTTATAATTGAATAATGAAGCATTTTTTGCTAATATTCTCCTCTTTGATCCACTTCACAAAATGGAACTCGCATACCATCCAAAGATGCCTTTGATAGGTAAACTTTCTTCTTATGTGTAAATGCTCCACCCCTTTCTAAATTTTTTTTTTAGTATTATTTTCTATCTTTAGAATGTAAGCTCCTTGAGGACAGGGACTGTTTTCTTTACTTATATTTGTATACACTGTGCTTATCAGTTGCCTGATTACTTTCTAAATGCTTAACAAAGATTCTATCTCAAGTTAAATCAACAAATATTTGTTCTTCCAGGTATTGTGCCAAGCACTGAAGATACAAAGAAAAACACCTATGTGTTTGTCCATTTATCCATCCATTCATTCATCCATCCATCCATCCATCCATCCGTCTATCCATCCATCTATCCATCATCTATCTATCATATCTATCTATCTATTTATCTATCTATCTATCTATCTATCTATCTATCTATCTATCTATCCTCTTAAATTTCACCACAGAGAAGATGACCCATGATTCCATAGGTCATTCCATTGGAATACAGACTTTGGCTACTTCTATCAAGCAGAAAAGGCTTCATATATGAACCTGGGAATATATCCCAAGCTTGTGATCTGAGGACCATACTACATCAGTGAATAGCTTATTACCAAGATGTTGATGATAAAAAGATGAATTATTTTGGCCATGAGTAATTTTGAAAACCATTCATTGAGACATTAAAGGAGTTTGAGATCTTGCTGAGTAGAGCAAGAAAATTATAGCATGCAGCAGGAACACCCAGAGGACTGTGGTTCTGTTACCTTCCTGCTTTTGGACATGATACCTCTCTTATAGTTTTAACTAGCTACCCATGTTAGCTAATAATATAATTCTTTATATTTTATTTATTAAGATTGCACTAATCCCAAATGATAACCTTGAAAATCCATTCAGGGCCTTTGACTTAAAATTTATTGTGCTTCCCATTAGGCAGGCTGCTCTCTTTCAAGCAAATCACTCATCTGTTGAATTTTACCTTGCAGCTAGAAATAGGAGAAATTTAGGCCTCAACAAGTTCAGACAGGCACATGCCTTCCCTTGGCCTAGTTTCAAAATTGCTTATGCCCTTCCTCCCTCTGCCCCACAATTCTTCACAGCACTAAACAAGCCTAAGCCAAAAGATATAAGAACATTCTTTTGCCCAGCATGCTAGAGTCAAGTTCTGTATTTTATTCTATTGGAGGAAAGGGATGGTATTTGACTCTGTGGTTACAGTACAGTAGGAAATTGCAGATGCTGATGCAAATAAGAAGCTACCCTAAAACCTATAGTCTTACAGAATTGTCTGAAGGGTTAAGTGACTCAGCCAGGGTCACATAGCCAGGATGTCCTAATAATAAAATCTGACCCCATGTTATCCTGACTTTGAACCCACTTTTCTACTTTCTCTACTTCCTCAGAAGGATGCAAACTCCTTGAGGATACTTCACTATTTTCTTTGTGTCTTCATTTCCTAACACATAGTATATACTAATACATGTTTCTGGCTTATTATGCATTAGAAATCACATTGTTTTCTCCAATTTTCTCTGTTCTAAAGAAATTTTTTTAAAAAATATTTTAAAATATTAAAAACTTTCTCTCTCTCTCTCTGGTGTGTGTGTGTGTGTGTGTGTGTGTGTGTGTGTGTGTGTCTCGATCTTTTACTTTTTACTTTTTCATTAAAACCAAAACAAGTTTACTTTGATAACAGACCCACCTTCTATGACCTGAAATAGAAGCTAATTTGTAAGGATTCTGAATTCGGGGTAGGGTCATGTGTTGGTTTGACTTAGGAAGGGTTCAAGATACTTGATTTTATTTTGTATAACCTCTTCTCACAAATAAATGTACTTTTTGGCAAAGAGAAAGTGAATTGTTCCATGTGTATTTTGAACTAGGAATTCCTATCCTGACCCCATCCCAACCTGGACGAAACATCACCTCAAGATATCCTATCAGCTTTTCCCCTACCTAGCCCTCTTTCTCCTGCACTCACCTCTTTCTACCCTTTCATCAGTTAAAGCTGGCTTTAAAGAATGGCCAGGGTTGGTGCTTTCTAATCATAGGTAAATTAATGTCCAAGAATGGAATGGATGAGGTTACAACCTTTTGATCTTGTGAACACATGAAAAAATTGAGAGTAATCTGAAGTATCCTCAGCAATAAGAGGTAGGCAGGGCCACCGAAGCTGGTAGTAGCAATATCTGATAACCAGCAAGAATCTGATGGAAGGTTCATTGTAGCATTGGTATTTAAAGAAGATTCAAAACCCTTTAAGAAGCAAATTCTTCCAATTAGGAAACTTGGGTTTCAATACTGTTTCTTATTGGTTTGTCCCCATTTCCAGGACAGATTTTCTGAGAATCTCAGTTTCCTCATTTTAAAAAAGGGGCATAATACTTAGTTCTTCATGTTTGATATAATTGAAGTGACTGAAGTAATTTCATGGGCTTGTGTGATAAAAAGGCTTTGTAAGATTTAAAATATTATCAAAGTATCAGCCTTTACTATTAATTGGCTTAAATGCTGAAATGAAAGAAGCCTGGGGCTTATGGAACTACTCAAAAGCCTCACACCTATTTATCACAAATACTTTTTTCTTTAAAAGCAAGTTGTGAGAGGCTGGACAGGGCAAGCAACATTACCCCCTCCCTCAAATAACTCCAGCTTAATAGGCAGGATATGGCTAGTTACTGATGTGGTAGTCATCTCAGAATTAGATGCCTGTGGGTAGTTAGATCATTGAGTAATTAGTTAAGATAAAAACTAATATATTAGAAGAAAGAATAATAGTGAAAAGAAACTGAGTAATTGGAAAAAAAAAAAAAAAAGCAATTAACTAGATCTTAGTAGGCAGGAAATGGCCAGTTCCTGAAAAGACATCTCAGAGCCAGATGCCTGTGGAATCAGATCACTGAATAATTAGATTTATGGTAAAAAGAAAAAAAAAATCACTGTTAGATTAAACAGAGATATGAAAAAGAACCAAACAATAGAACATCTCCAAACAAACTATTCAAACAATATATGTAATGAAATGGAATAAACACAGATGTTGATATTGATTGTCAGTATTTTCTACAAAAATATAACCAAACAGTTGTCAAAATGAGGAGGCTAAAAGAACCCAGAAAACACTTAAACAATAAGCAAGTGATCTCTTTGGATACCAGAGAAGTGGAAGTCATGAACAATACTATTTTGCTGTTCAATTGTTTCAATTATATCTAACTCTTCATGACCCTATTTGGGGTTTTCTTGATAAGGATACTGGAATGTTTTGGCATTTCCTTTTCCAATTCATTTGACAGATGAGGATTTGAGGTAAATAGGGTTAAGTGACTTGTCCAGGATCACACAGCTAATCTGAGGCTGGATTTGAATTTAGGAGAATGAGTCTTCTTGATTCTACGTCATCCTCCATGCCACTAAGCTAGCCAATATTACTTTGGAATACAGGTATCTTGTAAAACCATAGGGAAGATGGGTGAAGAATAAGATTAGTGTAATTTTACATTAACTGATGAGTGATAATTAAAAAAAACAAGTTTGTGGAAAGCTTGGCATGAGATCAGCTGAATCACATCATACCCAGAACATTCATGGATAGAAAATGGAACATATATGTCAAAATTTCTATAGCAACTTATCATCTGTGACAGAATAATAAGCCTGTTCAGATGGGAGGAACTGGAGCTACAATATGTGGATACAAAAAAGCACAGTTACTATGCAAGACAAAGCTAAAGAGAAGCTCCATATAGGAATCAATATATTTTGGTCAATCAGTCAATAAACATCTATTATAAATATCTACCATGTGACTAAGTGCTAGAGATGCAAAAAGGGACAAAAGACGATCTGACCCTGAAGAGGCTCACAATCAAATAGAAGAAATAACAAGAAAACAGATGTATACAAACAAACCATATAGAGGATAAATAGGGAACAATTAACAGAGAGAAAGCATTAGGATCAAGAAGAATTGAGAAAAGTTTCCTGTAGAAAGTGAGATTTTTGTTAACACTTAAAAAAGAAATCAGGGAAATCAATAACTGAAATGGAGGGAAAGCATTCCAGGCCTGTGAAATGGTCAGAGAAAATTCCTGGAGCTGGGAGATGGAAGATCTCGTTTGTAGAACAGCCAGTTGACTGGCTGGTGTGTTTACTGGACTACATGGCAGGAAGAAAAGTGTAAGATTAGAAAGTCCGGTGGAGATTGGACTCTTTAAAAACCATATGAGGAAGGGTCCAAAAGAATAGGGGAAGAAACCAGATTATCCTGAGATTCCCTATAAATTTCTTTGTATATATTAAATTAGGCTGATTTCATTCAGCCTCTGAGTATTACAGGGTCTCTTCAGTGAGATACATGACTATCCAACAGAGGTCAACCTAATAATCCATGTGGGAAATATTAATTGGATGATAACTTCTGTTTTCTAGACTATGGCAGGCAGCTGAGTATAGCCAATCCATTGAGAAAGTCAATCAGCACACATATATGGAATCAGCACTATGGATAAATATCCTTTGAGTTTGACCCAAAAGTCAAAAGTAGGAGGTATGTTAGGTTCTTACTAAGTGCTAAATTGGTACTTAACAATTCTCTAGCTCAGAATTCATACCTTTAGTTCAAACCTTTAGAGGAGTTTCACCTTTAAAAGAATCAAGTTCATTGGTTGGAGGAGTTCCCACAAGCCCCTGGGAGTACCCACAAGCCCATTCTCTGGGAGGATAAAAAGAGGAGCATTGAGTCTGGAAGATGGCAGTCTCGAAGAAGAAGCCTGGAAGGGTGAGTCTGGATTGGGAAAGGACAAGACTTCCTGAGAGAACTTCAGGGAAGCTTGAGGACATTCAGAGTCAGGATTAAGGAAGAAGAGGATTTGAGATTCTACCTTTTGCTCTGGCTGGAGGTCCAGAAGCTTCCCAAGAAACCTGCTCACAGAGAAAAGGATTAACAGAAAAGAGAATGATCCCTCCTCCCAGAGAATGATCCCAATTTCTAGAGATGACAACATTTACATTTTGGCGCCCAATGTGGGCAAGGACTTATTCTGAGCCCTTCAGAGGAGCTAGCCCGGACCTTAACAAAGGTGACCAGATTATATATGAAAAATGGGTCTTATTGAGCCCAAGCTTCTCCCCAATGCAAAGATTCATGCTTTCCATCCCAATATTTTTCCTGTAGGTGTACAAATTTTAAAACACTACAATTTGAAGAAATAAAATTGTGAATAACTAAAATGACAATGGAGTAGCCCTCATGAGTGCACATTGGACATACCAAGTTTTAGTTTAGATGGTGATATAGGCACAGGAAATGACAGTGGGGACATATCATTGAGGAAAATGTCCTCAATCCTAACAAAAGGAATTGGATAGTTATGAGGTAAGAGTGAGGGAGAATAGGGTGGTCAATTGTGCTCTGGTAAATATCTCCTCCCAATGTAAAAGAAGACTTTAAGCACATTGTGGTGGATCCAATCCAATCTACACCCAAGTCAAGACATCAAGCATAATGTCATTGATCCTCTTCGAAAATGAAGGAAGAATAACAACATATGAAGCATATGAGTTATAACACAGACAAGAGTCACACAGGATGTAAAGCCCCACTGTGTTTTCATCTGAGCTGATAGAAATAGTATCCACAGCAATGTCACAACAGCATTTTTGGGATATCAACACAATTGGCTTGAGCTAAAGAAACAGAATTCTAATTATAGGATTTCAGAGGATATGAAAAGAGATGAGTGTTTGAGAAGACAGAATAACCTTAAAATTATAGCACATGAACTGGGATGGTACCTTGGAATTCATTTTGTCCAATCTCTTCCTTTTACAGAAATGGGAACTGTGAGCTACAGGGAAAAATGACTTGACCACAGTCATATACATAGTAAGTAGCAGAGCACTGCTAGCATTTGTTCAGTTACAAAATGAGTAGGAAATGACTAAGGATTCAAACTTTTTTTATGGCCAACATTCCTTATTTGCTATGTTGGGAAAGGGCTTTCAGAAACAGCCATATTTTAAAAAACTTATTTCCCAGAACTTACTCCTCATATTGAATTTGCTGACTAGACTGATCATAAGATTTAGAGACATTTAAGATTAGCTAGTCCAATCAGCTCATTTTTCTAATGAGGAACCTGACCCCAGGAGAATTAAGTGACTTTTCCAAGATGACACAGGTTGTCAGTAGACCAGGCAGTATTCAGACTCTGCACTTTTTTCTTCCTCTGACATTTATCAGATTGTGAACTTATTTAACTCACTTAGCTTTCCTCTTCTGTAAAAGGAGGAATTGGATTACATGATTCCTAAGCTCGAAATCTACTATCCCACAATCATTCTTATTCTTTGCCACATTTAGAGAGAAGATAAGAGCAGAGACTTGTTCCCCCTAATTATAAAGGCTGCTGAGCTGGCTGAGACCTCTCAGCCATATGACTTCTGTTGAATGAAGGAGGGCCTCTTCTTTTGCCAGAGCTTGCAGAGAAATAAGTGGGGAAGTCCCTAAAATTTACATGTCTAAATGTTCTGGAATGTTTCAAGCTTTGTTTTCCTTCTCTGGGGGAGATGCAAATATTTAGTCATTTGAGTCAGGGACTTCCCTGTAGGATAGTGGAAGGATTGTGGGGGCTGTCACTTGATGGGTCTCAACTTCTCTTCACAATCCCTGTCCTAGGAGGTCCTATATTCAGTAAGCAATTAAGCTAATTACACCTAGAGGTTCACTCACAAAACTCTTGGGAACTCCTAGTTTGGGGAGGTTTTGCAGAATTTGTTGTCATTATTGTTCAGTCATGTCTGACTCTCCAGAGCAACATTTGAGATTTTCTTGGTAAAACCACTGGAGTGGTTTGACATTTCCTTCTCCAGTCATTTTATAGATGAGGAAACTGAGACAAATAGGGTTAAGTGACTTGCCCAAGGTCATTCAGATAGTAAGTCTCTGATTCAAACACAGGCTTTCCTGACTCCAGACCCATCACTCTATTCACTTAGCTGTCCCCTTGAAGAATTTACCACTATGATTTTGGTTGTACAAATGAATAGAAAAAGTCCTGGGTAATCTTGGGCAAGTAACCTTACCCTTTTAGTCTTCTGTGAACTCAATTACAAAGTGAAAGTTTTAGATTATATGTTATCAAAGGATCCTTCCAGCTCTAAGATCCTATGATTTCTAAAATACCTTAAAACTCCAAATCCCATGGTTCCATAGGCAAGTTAATTTGAGTTAACTGACATTGCTTGGGTAAAAAAAAGAAACAAGTTTTTTTTTTTTTTTAAACCATTTACTATATGCCAGGTACTGCAATGAGTGTTGTACAAATTTCATTGGATGCTCTCAACAGCCCTGTAAAATAGATACTATTATTTCCTCCATTTTACAGATGAGCAAAATAAGCTAAGAGTTTAAATGATTTGCTTGCCCAGGATCACCTAACTATTGAGTGTCTGAGGCCAGATTTGAACTCTAGTCTTCTAATTCTAGTCCCAGGGTACTATCCCAACTACTCTTGGGATTCCTAGCTTCACGCTAAGGAAACACAAAAAGGTGCACTTCGTTCATTCATTTAAAAAAATTATTAAGCACTTGCAAAGTTTTGGAGATACAGAAACAAACCAAAATTATCACTGCCCTCTTGGAAATTGTATTTTAAGTTTGAAAATATATTGATTTTTCAGGGCAGCTAGGTGATGCAGTCGATAGAGCACCAGCCCTGAAGTTAGGAAGATCTGAGTTCAAATGTGGTCTCAGACACATAACACTTCCTAGCTGTGTGACCCTGAGCAAGTCACTTAACCCCAATTGCCTCAGCAAAAATAAATAAATAAATAAATTGATTTTCTTCCAATGCCTTTGAAAGCCTTCTTTGATTCTGATGCCTAATAATAATAATAACTCACATTTCAATAGCATTTAAGATTTAAAAGACATTTTACATGTTACTCATATAAGGTGCTATTACTATGCCTAGTTTGTAGATGATGTTGTTGTTTGTCCATCTTTCTCAAAGAGCATGATGACATCAGGGAAGTGATACCATGTCATGCAAGTGGGTTGGATTGAAGTGAGGGAGAGAGCTGTGTAAACTCACCAGTCTCTCTTTCTCCTCCAGAGCCATTTGAGTCCAGTGACAAGAGCCATTTAATTGGAAATGGCCCTGGATACAATGGGAGATCTTAGACTTTTTAAGCTAAAGTTATTAACTGAGATCTCAATTTGACTGAGGCAGCACCCATTCAGTGATTAAAGCTGTTATTTATCCTTCCTTCTGGAAGATGATCATGACATCAGGGAGGTGATGCCATGATATGCAAGTAGGTTGGATTTAAGTGAGAGAGAGCTATACAAAGTCAGGATGTTTACTTTCTCTTCCAAAGCCATGTGGTTTCATTAGCAATATATAGATCAGGAAGACTGGAGATGTAAAGATCCATTAGTCTGGAAGTTCCTTAAGGGCAAGAACTGTCTAATACAGCTTGGTTTTTTTTTTTTAGCATAGTATCAGCCATACAGTAGGCACTTAATACTTGTTTATTGATTGATCATTGAACAGAGTATTAAAGGTTATCCTTCTTTTATAGAAATACAAGTGGTTGATATCCTTGGGTCATGTATTTTAGCAGTGGTGATAGATTTTGAATTAATCCATAAAGCCAATACATATTTGGATATGTTGGCCATTGAGGAAAATCTGGTAGGCAGATGGCCATGATAACCAAAATTATCTGGCTCCATGTGGAAAATCAAAACCATGAATTTACTTTGATAGTCCATGAGCTACAATCAATGACACTAAGCTGCTCAAAGTGGAGGTTACTTCATAAGATTTAGGTTTTTTCCTAAACTTGAATTCCCTAAATTGGGACCAGAAGCAGACAAGAAATGGCACCTCAGTTCTCTAGCTTTCACTGGCCCATGGTTTTGGTTGTATTTCCTTTATTGTTCCTTATTCAAGTTTTTTGGCATTTTGATTACCGATCACTGATTATATCATCCCCATTCTGGAAAATTTCCTATTTACTGCTCCTCGATTCCATTTTATAGATAAGGAAACTGAGAAAGATAGATTAAATGAATTGCTTCAAGCTTAGCTAGCCACTTTCTTAGGCAGGATTCAAATCCAGGTTTTCCAGACATCAAGTTCCCAACTCTACCCACAGGGCCATCTGGCTGCCTCGTGACTAACAATGATCTCATCTTAGGATCTGAGACCTGATTTCAAATCTTTCAAAGCATTTCGTTGTGCTCCTCTTTGATGGTCAGTCATGTGATACTTTACTTTAAACTCTCTGTATTGGTAACTCCTCTTCATACTAGTTTGCAAGGCCAAGAGGACTTTCATTAAATCTGACCTAAATATTACATCTTCAAGTACTCAGTACAATGGTCTCTACACAGAAAATACTTAACGTATATTTACATAATAAATTAATAAGCAAATAACTGTGTAGAATGTCTAGATTGGTGTCTGGGTTCCCTTCTCCCTCAGACTGTGACCACTTCAAGGAGAAGGAATCCAAACTTTTATTACTCCCTTCATCTTTCAGCATAATGTCCTGTACACAATAGGTGCCTAATAAATAAATGTCATTTATCTCTCCTGCTGCTGACTCCTAAAAGACACTCAATCCCTCAGAAATGGACTTTGCAATCTAGTACATTAGATATCGTTCCCAAGGGCCTTTCTGAGAGCCATTTGTTGAGGGCTCTGTGGCTAAACAATTGATAGTCCTTCCATTTAGCAAAGGGTCTTCTTTCCTGGAATGGTGCTTTTGGACACAAGCCTCAAACCCAACATCATACTCTCTCCTCAGCTTGCTGGTTCCCTTTGTGCTTGGCCAGACCCATCAAAGTCAAGGTCAGCTGCCAGCCCAGTACCCAGCTTGAGTCATCAGCACCGCCTGCTGGTTCAGAGCAAAGGCCTGATGGATGTAGCTGTGCCGGGGAGGCACTCCCAGCAACCCAATTAGCAGCAGTGGTGGCTGCCACAGTGACTCAAAGCTCTTTAAAATCTTGACTCATTTATCTTCCTAGCTTCCCTGGGAAGGGAAGGGAAGCATCTTTCCCTTTCTCACCAAATAGACTATAGGAATCCAAAAGAGACTGAGACAGGACTCTTGATTTGGTGTCAGGAAAGTGCAAGCCTCATCTTTGCTTACCTTGGTGAACCTGACACAAGTTTTTTTTTTTTTTTTTTTTCTTCTTGGGACTTTGGTTTTCTTATCTAGAAAATTAGAGATGGGACTAAAATATCCATTAAAACTTCTTCCAGATTCAAATCTTTCAAGAGGAAATGAGTACCACTAACTGATGTATGAATGTGAATGTGTGTGTGTGTGTGTGTGTGTGTGTGTGTGTGTGTGTGTATGTGTGATATAAAGGAGGAAGGAGAGTTTGAGAGGGTGGGGGAGAGAGAGAAAAATGTATAGGATGAAAGAGAAGGAGGGGAGAAAAAGAGGGGACAAAGAGAGAGGGGGGCAAAGAGAGAGAGAGAAAGAATTTTTAAAAAATTCTCTTCTGGCAATGGTCTTGTAACTGAGCCTTGAAGAGATATAGAATTTTCAAAATGTAAATAGGAGATGGGAGAAATCTCTAATCATTCAGGTATCTCCAGATATTGTGGCTGAAACATGGATTATTTGAGGGAGAATTCAGCCCACAATACCTGCTCTTCTCTTATCATTTCACAGAATGTCACTCAGAAGAAATCTTGGAAGTTGGAAGAAATCTGGAAGATATTAAATGTAATCCTTTCATTTTAACTACAATTAAATAAATAACTAAAATTCTAGGCATCAAGTGGCAAGGCCAGATTGCCTCTACTTATTCTTGTTCATGTGCCTAGCACACAGTAGGCACTTAACTAATATTTATTGGTTAATTGATTGATATTCTTTCAGGGATACTATTTTATGCATCATCTCAGGCTCTCTTCATACTATTTGTAATATCACTCCTTTGCAGTATCTCTCAACAGACTTCTCTTCTATCAAATAGTGTGACTAATTATTTAATCAAAAAAACTTTCCTTCCCTCACATCTAATTACTGAGAAGAGGATGAAAATCTATTCCTTCTGTTAACTCCACTAAGTAAAAATTGGTTACTTCTGAGCTACCAAAAAAAAATTGATATTTTGATCAAATGAGCAAATTGACAAAGAGTCAAGTGTAATCTCTTAGCTCATTGGAATTCAGCTAGGTGTTAAGCTCTGTGATTTTATGTTGTTTTAACATTTTCTAAATCTCATGCTCTCAGGTTGCTGTGTCCCAGTTCATCTTTGAAAGGGGAAATATTCCTAACTGTGCCTCAGTGAGACAGACCAGAAGAGGGGGAAATTGGAAGGAGGAATCATATACATTCAGTTAGTTTCCCTGAATGTGCTTAGCATTCATAAAACTCCCTTGATGAGCCCATTGACATGCCTGAGAGATGGCTGCAGATCCTTTCTTTTTGGGTATTCCTAGGTTTGTGTCCTGTTTGGACAGAGTGCAGTCTCTGGAGTGATTCAGACTTCTGCTGCTATGGCTTCCACCAAGCCACTCTCCCTTAGCTCCATGTCTCACGGAAGGAACAAGTCTTTGCCTTCCAGTGCTCCCCATCTGAGCTTGTTCGGGAGATGCCTTCCCCATTAGCTGGAAGCCTCCACCCATCACTGAAACTCCATCTCTCCACCCCAAAGCAGGCCTCTGAAGTGGAACCAGCTGCATGCCCTTCACAAGCCCAAGCAAGATACCTCCCAGCTCAGTCCTTCCAATTCCCCCCTTTTCCCCATCTACAAAAACACAGGAGGGTGGGGCCAAGGGAGACTGAAGCCCATGGGAAATCAGTCCCAACCCCTCTTGCCTCCTCAAGAGCCCAGTTCCCTAAGGTGCTGCTCACTCACTCACTCTCAGACACCACTTCCCCAGCGCTCCCCCCCCCCCCCAATTCCAGCCCCTGTCTAGGCAGGACAGGCTGGCTGCTCCATTAACAGACAAACTTCCCATATCCCTGAAGATGCAACATATCATAGGACATGGAATACTCCAAACAGAATTCAAACAGAACAGTGCACAGATGTTACAATGTACTTCTAGACTAGACATTGAGGATAAAATAAAGAAAATCCCTCTCCAACAGGACTTTGAGAAGTAGTAGTGTCAAAATGTAGGACGAATGCAGACAATGAAAGAAAAAGCAATTTCAGGTGGGAAGGAACACTAACAAGGGACAAGGATCAGAAAAGCTTCAGGAAAGAGACTGCTGCTAGAATTAGGGGGAGGGGATAGCTAGGGAGAGAGATAAGGATAGAAGACATTCTAAGCATGGGGAAGGAGGGAGAATTGGCAGCCCAGAAGAAAAAAAATGGAAAATCAAGTTCAGGATATCACTATCATTCCATGACTGAAAGGAAGTAATGTGAAGTAAGGCTGGGAAGGTCAGTTAAGCAATAAGCTTTATTAAGTACCTACTTTGTGCCAGGCACTGTACCAAGTATTGTGGACACAAAAAGAGGCTAAGAACAATCCCTGGTCTCAAGGAGCTTACACTCTAAGGTGGGGGCAGACAACAGGCAAACAAATATAATCAGCTATTAGCTTTGAGACTCAGGTTACACAAATATGTACAAATTACATATAGGATTAATGGGAAATTGATAAAATAAGAAAGACACTAGAATTGAGAGGAATGGGGAAAGGCTTCCTACAGAATATGGAATTTTATTTGGGCCTTTAAGAAGTGAGAGAAGTCAAGAGATAGTGGAAAGCAGAGAGTGCTCAGAGCAGAGAGATATAATCTCATTCCTAAAACATAAAAGATATCAATATCATTGGATTAAAGCATATATCATATCGATTCCAAAGTGGGAAGTAGGATATAAGAAAACTATAAAAGGGTGTGTGTGTGTGGAGGGGTTAGTGTCCCAGACTTCTGCTTTCAGAAAATTACATTGAGAGTTGAATAGAGGATGAGTTGAATTGATTGGAGTGGGGGAAAGAAAGGAAAAGGGAAAGGGGAAGAGAAAGGAAATTGAAGGAAAAGGAGAAGGGGAGGAAGGGAAAAAGAAATGGGGAAGGAAAAAGGAAAGTAGAAGGGGAAAGGGAGGAAATGGAAGGGGAAAGAAAGAGGAAAGGAAAGGGCTTTGAGAGAGAGAGAGAGACATACGCATTTGAGTATTTGGAGATGGGGATAATGAGCAAACAACAAAGTTTGAGAAGGGATGATCAGAGAAGTAAAGAGAATTAGAAAAATACAGTGTCAGTGTCTAAGAGAATGATGTGATCAATCAAAGGCTGGATAAAAGTCAAGATTTGGCAGAAATCTTTTATACTCCAAAAAAGCAGTTTCAGTTATGTAGGATTAGAAGCTTGATGATAAGGTGTTGGGAAGGGAGGGAATGGCAAAGAAACAAAGGCAATTTGAGAGGAAGCAACTCTTTCTAGGAGCTTGGCAGGGAAAGAAGTGTAGAAAGGTATAGGATGAAAGCTTGAGGTGCCAGCAAGGCTACATGATATTTTAAAGATGAATAAAAAGACAAGGCCATGTTTAAAGGCATTATGAAGTAATCCATTAGAAAACAAGTGATTAAAGATGAACTAAAAAGAGACAATTATCTTAGAGGGCAATCGTCAAAGGATGAGAGGGGTTAGCTTCAGGGGCACAAGTAGAGGGATTCACTTTGATAAAGAGATGAGACTGGAACAGAGGATGAGTTAAGATGTACATGCAGATGGCCTTGGTTTTCTTCATAAAGAGATGAAGTCATCTATTAAGAGAAAGAAATTGGAAAGAGGGGAGGAGTCAGGAGTTGAGAGATGAGAAAATTTGAAATAGTGACTTGAGAGGATGATGAGAGTCATCCAGAAAAAAATAAAGGGATTGCCCTGAAAGAAGGAAGGCCCTTCCATAGTTAGATAATGGCTTTGTCATGGCAGGCTGATTTTCTCCAGCACCATTCCACAGTATAGGAGTAAGAAGGAAGAAAGAAGATGGTAAGAGTGAGTCAGGATGGGATTTGGCAGGGTCTGAGCATCAAGGACAAACAAGTATGGGATTCAAGGACAGAAAGCTGTATGTAGATGAATTCATTGGCTCTAAAGTCAAGATTGTAAATAGGGGAAACTGAGACCAGAGTAAGGGGATAAAGATTTGGGAGAGAAAAGAGGGATTAGAGATAGTAGTAAGGGGATAAAGAAATTCAGGAAAATAGGAGCAAAGGAAGAAAGGAAAGCATAGGTAGCAGGGGAGGGGAGGGAAGTTCAAATAGCCTGCCTCTGAATTCAGAAGATTTGGGTTCAAATCTCACTTCTTATGCTTGCTACCTGTGCAGTCTTGGGATAGGCACTTATTGCTTCTTTGGCTTCAGTTTCCTCAGTTGTAAAATGAGTGTTTGACTCACTGTTGTGGAAGGTCATGTCAGCTATGAAAAGGTCAGGTAAGGAAACTCACAGGCTATGCTTAACTCCAAAGTAGGCCTCCTGCTCCTATCATGTTTGTAAAAGAGAGTATCAAGGAGCTCATAAAGTGTCCAATGTCACAAAGGTGGAAGAGAATTTGAACCCAGGTTCTTGGACTCTATCCAACACTGGCTCTGCCCAATCATATTCATGGAGCTCAGCCTTTAGAAGGGGTCTGCTTAAGGTTGCCATTACCCCAATCCAAGATGAAGAGCAGCATCAGCTAATCTAGAAGTTCATTTTCAGACCTGGCCGCCTCCCTCTCTATGACCAGGTCTATAAGCCAAGGAAAAGGTAAAGAGGAAATTAATCAAATTCCTATCACTGAAGACAAATGAATTGTTCACCCTCAGCCCCAGTTCGGAGCACCCAGCACATTGATAACCTCTGACTCAGCCTAGAATCTTTCAAAGGTCACAATGCTCTCTCTGCCCAGCGTGGGACATTGGCTGCTGTTCCACAGCCAGACATTGCCAGGGTATGGTTGATATAGAGGAAAAAGGAGGGAGATTCCAGATGAACTTTGCTTTTCTTTCTTGGCCTTTTTCAGGGTTTTCTATCCTATGGGGAACTAAGAGGTGCTATTTTCCTGAATAAAGTGATCAAGGAAGGGTTCTCTTGGTGGCAGCAGAACAATAAGGAAGAGGAAAATATAAGAGACCTAAGAGATAGGAAGCTAGAGATGGCTATTACAGGAAGTGAGCTTCCAGTGAGGAGAGATCCCTTCTGATCAGTCTGCCCAAGGACTTCTTGGGATGAGCTAAAAGTGAGGAGGGAGAACTTTTGAAAACAGGTATAGATTGGGAATGATGGTTCATCTATAATCCCTGATTCTGGGGAGACTGAGGCTAAAAAGTCACTCATCTTCAACTGTTCTGATCTTCTATGGGTCTAACACAGGCATCTGAATTAACTTGGCACCAATATAGTGAACCCTGGAGAGCAAGGACAACCACACTACCTAAGAAGGAAAAAATCAGTCATGAGACAGTTAGGTGGATAGAGAGCCAGACTAGAGTCAGGTAGACCTGAGTTCAAATAGAGCTTTAGACATTTAGTAGCAGTGATTCTGGGCAAATCATTTAACCTCTTCCTGCTTCAGTTTCCTCAACTGAAAAATGATAATAATAGCATCTATCCTGCAGAGTTATTTGTGAAGGTCAAATGAGGTAGTATTTGAAAAATGCTCAGTTGAGTTCCTGACACATGGTAGATGCTATATAAAAGCTAGTAATGATGATAAATTTGAGGAAGAGGAGAAGGAAGAAGAGGAGGATGTGAGAAATTAATCTGCAGTGGGGTTGGTTCAGTGATTGATTACTGCACTTCCAAGAGTAAGAGGGAATTGTTCAGTTGTTCCATCATACCTCACTCCTCATGATCCTGTGTATCATTCCATGGGTCCATGGAGTTTTCTTGGCAAAGACACTGGCAAAGATTGGATTAAAGCAGCTAGAACTTATTACTTGCTCAGGGTTACACAGTCAGCAAGTGTCTGAGGCTGTATTTGAATTCAGGTCTCTCTGACTCCAAGTTAAATGCTCTATCTACCGAACTACCTAGACTTTGTCTCAAAAAGTAAACAATTTTAAAAAACAAATGTAAATTCAATGACTAAAATAATTGAAATGAAAAGAATACTAAAAGGAAGTTGTGGCCAATGATAATCAGTACTGGTGAGAAGGGAAGAAAAGAGAAGAGAAGGAAAAAGAAGGGTAGGGAAGGGAAGGGAAAGGAAGAGGAGGGGAAAATGAAAAGCAGAGAGCTGGGGATTATAGCTAGAGAATCCAGCATACTCTTCCCAACTTGGCCACTGGGTCAGTTGATCTTGCTTAACTCTGTTATTTGTTAAAAGGGAAGGAGTGCAGGAAGAAAGTAGTTTATCTCTAAATGACTATGATGTAAAAACATTTAGTATCAATAAAACTTAAAAACAGATGACCTCACCAAACTATTTTTGGTAGCTTTTAAAAAGAAGTGGTCAAGTACATCATATTTCATAACCACTTTATTCTTATGAGAGCACGTTAAGTGAAATGAATATACCAAGGGAAAGCATTGAATTGATGAACAGCTTATGGAAAAGAGAGGGGGAGGGTAGAAGGCTTCAACTCACCATTATCTCCATGAAATTGGTGCTCAGGTATATACACATGCATCTGCACACACATATATGGGGCAAGGGGTGGGGGTGGCACAGAATGCATTGCATGCAGTATTGTTAGATTAAAAGACAATATCAATAACATTCTTTATGACTTAATACTCTTCCATTTTGAGTGTTGGAAAAACCATAAGGAAGAATATCTTTATCCTGTGAGTTAATGAACTTATAAAAGCTTTCTTCTTTTTTTCTTATATTTTTTATTTTCAAAACATATGCATGGATAAATTTTTCAACATTGATCCTTGCAAAACCTTCTCTTCCAAATTTTCGCCTCCTTCCTCTTACCCCCTCCCCTAAATGTAGTCCAACACATGTTAAATATGTTAAAGTATATGTTAAATCCAACATATATCTATATACCTATTTATAGAGTTATCTTGCTGCACACACACAAAAAAAATCAGATCTAAAAAGAAAAAAAAATCTGAAGGAAAACAAAAATGCAAGCAAACAATAACAGAAAGAGTGAAAATGCTATATTATGGTCCATTCTCAGTTCCCATAGTCCTCTCTCTAGGTGTATATATGGCTCTCTTCATTACTAGACAATTGGAACTGGTTTGAATCAATTCATTGTTGAAGAGAGCCACGTCCATCAGAATTGATCATCATATAGTCTAGTTGTCATGTATAATAATCTCCTGCTTCTGCTCATTTCACTTAACATCAATTGATGTAAGTTTCTCCAGGCTTTTCTGAAATCATCCTATTGGTCATCTCTTACAGAAAGTTGTAAAGTCTCACATAAATCTGTAATTGAGCTGCATTTTCCTATTGAATTTTTCTCATTAAAGATCTTTTCTGTTTTTCTTCTGTTTGATGTTCTCCTTCTGGTTTCATCTTTAAATGTCTTAGTCTGAAATTGCTAAGGTTGGATTCTTGACAGATGTGACATGCTTTCCACAGTTCTTATCTTTGTTGACCACTCTGCAGTATTTGACACTATTGGCAAAACTCTTCCTGTGAATATTCTCTTCTCTTGGAATTTTTTCACATTGTTCTCACTTGGCTCTCCTCTTCTCTATCTGTCTGACCACTTCCCTCAGACTCTTTTGGTAGTATCATGATCCACAATATGTGCCCTATCTATACTTTACACTTTCTTTCTTGGTGATCTCATCAGCTCCCATGAGTTTAGTTGTCAGGTCCATGCTGATGACTCTTTGATCTATATATAGAGCTTTTGCATTGCCAACAAAGTCCTTAGATTCCTTCAAAATTAAGTCCATTTTCTGATTCCTTAAGCTATAAATGTTTTCCTCCTAAAAATCACCTTTAATTGGATATCACATAGACATCTAAAACTCAATAGGTCCAAAAACATTGATAATCTTCCCCATCCCCCCAAAACATGCCCCTCTTTTGAATTTTCCTATTTCTTTCAGACACCTCCATCTTCTTGTCTTTCTGGTTGCTAATCTTCACTTGACAAATGCCTTGACACTTCTCTCTCACTCAACTTACATGTCCACTCAGTTGTTAAATCTCATTGCTTTGACCTCCATACCATCTATCCTATTTGGCCTGTCTTCTCTATGTACACAGCCACTACCTTGGTTTAACATCTCATTACCTACTCTATGGACTATTGCAACAGCCACTTAATTGGTCTTCCTGCCTCAAATATCTTCCCAGTCCATTCCAACCTTTAATTGACATTGCCAAGCTGCATATCTGACCTAGTCACTCCTCTATTCAATAAACTCTACTGGCTCCTTATTACCTTCAAGATCAAATATAAATTCTTGTTGACTATTTTTTGTCATTCAGTTGTTTTCAGTCATTTTTGGCTCTTTATGGCCTCATTTGGGTATTGCTTTTTTTTTTTTTTTTTTTTTTTTTTTTTTAAGATACAGATGAGGAAAAACTGAATTGAACAGAGTTAAGTGACTTGTTCAGGTCACTCACATAATAAGTGCCTAAGACTGAATTTGAACACAGGTTTTCCTGACTCCAGGCCTACTGTTCTATGCACAACCAAGCTAGTTTTATTGGTCCTTTAAAACTCTTCAAAGCTGATCCCTTTCTACCAGCTCTATCTCCTTGCCTACTTTAGCACACTTTACACTTTCTTTCTTGGTGATCTCATCAGCTCCCATGAGTTTAGTTGTCAGGTCCATGCTGATGACTCTTTGATCTATATATAGAGCTTTTGCATTGCCAACAAAGTCCTTAGATTCCTTCAAAATTAAGTCCGTTTTCTGATTCCTTAAGCTATAAATGTTTTCTTCCTAAAAGATCACCTTTAATTGGATATCACAAACAAGCTTTCTTACTCTTCAATATATAGTTTCAACTTCAGGGTCTTTGAATTGGCTGTGCATCATGAGAAGAATATACTCTCTCCTTGCTTTCATCTCATAAAATCTCTGATTCCTTCCAGATTAAACTCAAGCATAATGACCTTCATGAGCCCTGTTCTGTGAGTACCTTTCTCCTAAAAATCACCTTATATTTATTTTGTAAATATTCATGCAAATAATTATATATGCAAAAATGCAAAACTAGTTGATATTTATTAAATACTTACTATGTGCCAGGCAATATGCTAAGTGCTAGAAATACAAAAATAGATACAGGGTAGCCCCTATCTTCAAGAAGCTTACAATTTAATGGAGGCAACATGTAAACAAATATATGCAAACAACTTAGAAACAGGATAAATAGGAAGTAATAAATGGGAAAGGCACTAGAATTAGAAGGGGTTAGAGAAGCATCCTGTAGAACATGGGATTTTGATTACAAATGAAAGGAAACCAGGGAGGTCAGTAGTTGGAACAGAAGAGGAAAAGTGTTTCAGATGGGAAACAGCCTGAGAAATGCCCAAAGGTGAGAGGAGGGTTTTATTTGGCTTCTGTCAGAGTGTTAATGTCATTGGACCAAATAGTATGTATCAAGGATTAAGTTATAAGAAGACAGGAAAGGAGAAGGGGCAGGTGAAAACAGGTTTTGAGTCTGATATCTGCTCATGGCAGCAATAGAAAACCACAGGAGTTTATTGAGTAGGGGGTCATATCATTGTACCTGCACTTCAGGAAAATCATGTTAGTTGCTGAATGGAGGAACAATTTAAATTGCATGAGACTTGATGCATGTTGATGACCGGAACCTACTGCAACAGCATCGATGTGAAGTGATGAAGATCTGCACTAGGATATCAGAGGAAAGAAAGTTACTGTGATACTATGAGAGATACTATGAAGAAAGAATTGACAAGCCCTGACAACAGATTAGATATGAGGAAGATGGTGAAGAGATGAGGGTAATGATGAGATTTCAAGCCTGAGGGACTAAAAGGATGGTATTATCCTTACAATACCACGCAAGATAAAAATGGGCAAAAGTTTAGAGAAAGCTAATTCAGACATACTGAGTGTATAAGATTCTATTGGAACAACAAGATTAAGTGATGATCAACTGTGATAGACTTGGCTCTTTTCAACAATAAGGTGATCCAAGCCAATTCCAATAGACTTGTGATGGAAAAAGGCCATCCACATCCAGAGAGAGAACTATGGAGACTGAATGTAGATCAAAGCATACTAATTTCACCTTTTTTGTTGTTGTTTGATGCTTGATTTTTTTTCTTGTGTTTTTCCCCCTCTAGTTCAGATCTTTCTTGTGTAGCATAATGAATATGAAAATATACTTAGAAGACTCGTATTTGTTTAACCTATACTGGATTGCTTGCTGTCTTGGGGAGGTGGAGAGAAATATTTAGGACATAAGGTTTTGCAAAGAAGAATGTTGAAAATTATCTTTGCACGTATTTGGAAAAAATAAAATGTTGTTTTCCCCTTTCCCTTTCCTTTTTTTATTAAAGATTTTTATTTTCAAAACATATACATTGAAAATTTTCAACATTTACCCTTGTAAAACCTTGTGTTGCAAATTTTTCCCTCCCTTCACTCCCATCCTTTCCTCAAGATGGCAAGTAATCCAATATATGTTAAACATGTGCAATTCTTCTATACATATTTCTACAGTTATGCTGCAAAGAAAAAATAGATCAAAAAGGGAGTAAATGAGAAAAAAAAACAAAACGCAAGCAAACAACAACAAAAAAGTGAAAATACTATGTTGTGATCCATACTCAGTCCCCATAATCCTCTCTCTGGATGCAGATGGCTCTCTTTATCACAACACTATTGGAACTAGCCTGAATCACCTTGCTTTTGAAAAGAGCCACATCCATCAGATTTGATCATATTATAATCTTGTTAATGTGTACAGTGTTTTCCTAGTTCTACTAACTTCACTAAGCATCAATTCATGTAGGTCTCTCTAAGCTTCTCTGAAGTCATCCTGTTGATCATTTCTTATAGAAGAATAATATTCCATAATATTCATATATCATAACTTATTTAGTCATTCTCCAACTGATGGGCATCCACCCAGTTTCCAGTTCCTTGCAACTACAAAAAGGGTTGCTACAAACATATTTGTACATATCGGTTCTTCTCCCTTTTTTATGATCTCTTTGGGATACAATCCCAGTGGAGACACTGCTGGATCAAAGGGTATGAATAGTTTGCCCTTTGGGCATTCTTCCATATTGCTCTCCAGAATTGTTGAATCAGTTCACAACTCTACCAGCAATGTATTAGTGTCCCAGTTTTCTCACATCCCCTCCAAAATTCATCAAAATAAAATAACATTTAAATATTTGAAATAAAATAAAAATAAAAAGTTACCCCCCCAAAAAAAAAGAATGTTTACTGAACATCTAGTTCAAAATATTTAAAAGGTAATGGAAGATGTGAGACTAGAGACCAGATGAGAGGTTGGAGCAATTTAGGAATATTTAAAAATAATTTGCATAAAGATAGTCATTAAATTCATGGGAGTTCACCAAGTAAAATAGTACAGAAGAGAATAAAAGAAAACCTTAGGAGATAGTTATGGTTACAGGGAATGAGCTAGAGTAACAACCAGGAAATGAAAAACAGAGGAGAGAGGTCAGAGAGGTAGGAGGAAAACCAAGAGAGAGGATTCTCTAGAAAAGCTAGAGAAATGCCAATGCCTATGTTTAGTTTGTCTCTCTCATCTAGACCCATGGCCTTGATATCTCTAGTGCCTGGCATTGAGCTTTAATCAATACTTTTTGGGTTTTTTAATATAAAGAAAATATAGTTTTAAAAAATTCCCCTTCCCCCAAAAACACAACATTATTTTTGGAAAAAGGAAGATCTACAATTAAAATATAGTTATCATTTGACTTTGAATATTAATTTATATTAAAAAAACTATCTAAAAAGAACATTTTAGAATCATGGAGTATAAGTATAATTAGTGGAGAAAAAAAATCACTATACTTGAAGTCAAAGGATATGAATTGAATCCCAGTATGCAAGATAGTAAAAGATTCATTTCAAATAACACTAGACACTATAAAGTATCTGGAAGAGCATCTGTCAATACAAATCCAAGAATTACAAGCAAAATTGCATTACATACACACTAGCATATATATATGTGTATATATATATAATATATATATATGTTTTATATGTGTGTGTATGTTTATGTATGTGTATATATGATGCATGCAGTAACAGCAAGGTTATGTGATTATAAACTATAATGCACTTAGCTCTCCTCAGCAATACAATGATCTAAGACACTTCCAACAGATTTGGGATGGAAAATATCATTTGCATTCAGAAAGAGAACTATAGAGACCAAATGTGGATCAAAGCATACTATTTTCCATCTTTTTTGTTGTTTGCTTTTTTTTTTTCTTATGGTTTTCCCCTTTTGTTCTAATTTTTCTTTTATTACATGATTAATATGGAAATATGTTTAAAAATATTGATGTGTATAACCTATATCAGATTGTTTCCTGTCTTGGGGAAGAGAAGTAAAAGATTTAAATAAGTGGTGAAATATTGTTTCTAGGTAAGGCCTTTCTGATACTTCAGCTGGTAGGATCTCCTCTCCTGGCTTTCGACCTCAAGAATTGTTTTGTACCAAAGTATACAACATCTAGGAGAGGTGGTAATTACCAAGTATTAGGCAATCAGGGAAGGTTTCCTGGAGAAAATAAAATTTGAAGTGGGCTATAAACAATGGAGGATAAGGTCATATATTCACAACTAGAAGCAACTTCATTTAGTCCAAATCCTTCTTTTATAAGTAAGAAAACTGAAGCCCAGAGCAGTTAAGCAATTTTCCTGAAGCCACAGAGGCAAGAATTATTAGAGGTGGGCTTTCAAGCCAGTTTCTTTGTACCCAGTTCCAGGACTCTTTCTTTGTATCACATAGTATTTCTGGGATGGGAGGGACTTCAGGTAGTGAAGAAGGGCATGAGGGCATTCCAGAAATAAGGAACCCTGTAAACAGGATGGCTCTGCCAGCTTCCAAAAGAAGTAGTAGCAGGAATGGAATAATCTGGCATAGCATTACAAAACTAAGGGACCACAAATAATTACCACCTATATGGCACCACAGCAGATCCATAGGAAATATAAAGAAGGCTAAGTCATAATTCTTGTCCTCATGGAGCTTACAGTCTACAAGGAAATAATATTTTATTTTTCTAAATACATGCAAAAATAGTTTCCAACATTTACCTTTGCAAAAGCTTGTATTCCAAATTTTTCTCCCTCTCTCCCTCCTCTCTCCCCAAGATAGCAATCTGTTAGATTAAACATGCAATTATTTTAAACATATTTCCATATTCATGCTACACATACTATGCAAGAAAAATCAGATCAAAAGGGAAATAATCACAAGAAAGAAAAACAAATAAGCAAACAACAATGACAAAATGTAGAAATGCTAGACTTTGATCCACGTTCATTCTTTATAGTTCTCTCTCTGAATGCTGATAGCACTTTTCATCACAAGTCTATTGGAATTGTCTTGGATCACCTCGTGACTGAAAAGAACCAAGTCGATCACAGTTGACCATCATATAATTTTGTTGTTACTGTGTACAAAGGTCTTTTGCTTCTGCTCACTTCATTTAGCATCAGTTCTTGTAAGCCTTTCTAGGCTTTTCTGAAATCAGTCTGCACATCATTTCTTATAGAACAGTATTCCATTATATTTATATACCATAATTTATTCAGCCATTCTTCAACTGATGGCATTTTCCAATTTCTTGCCACTACAATAAAAGGCTGCTATAAACATTTTTTCTTATGAGTCCTTTCTCTTCTTTTAGTGGGAAGAATAGAGACCTTGCTGGATCAAAGGGTATACACAATTCAATAGCTCTTTGGCCATAGCTCAACTTATTCACCAGAATGGTTGAATCAGTTCACAATTGCACCAATAGGTTTTTAAGCAAGCAGTCATGTTAAGAAGTGGAAGAGTATTAAAGGGCACATCAGAGAAGTCTTCTTTATTTAGTTACTTCACAAAGGCAGCAATTGCTTCTTTCAGGATTAAGGGTAAAAGTCAGGAAAAGTCTTCTTGAAGAATGAAAAGTCTTCATTTAATGAGACTTTTAAGGGTTGGTGGAAATTGCATATATGGATGGGATAGAAGGAAAGAATAAATATTTCATTTTTTCTATGTGCTGGGCACTGCACTAAATATTTTACAGGTATTATTTTATTTAATCATTTGACTCTGGGAATTAAACAGAGATGTCTAAGGACTATTTAGTCATCTTGTTGGGCCATCCTGTGAAGTTGTAAGAGATAGAATGGGAAAGTAGATGGCTACCACATTATTCTCAGTATATATTTAGGTCATTTGAATATATGGTCATTCATGTGTGTCTCTGTGTGTACATGAGTATGAAAGTGAATAACTAAATAGAAGATCTAGGATCTGGAATTTCAATAAATGAGATAAATCCTCCACCACTACCACCACCCCAAACTATGGCATAGCACAGCAGTGCAGACATAACTAGGATGGAATAACTGGGCTTATATTTCCAGAATGCCAAGTTTAGAAGGTACTGATATTAGTTTCAGTCCTCCAACAGTAAGAATGCAAGCTCCTTGGGGCCAGTGATTGTTTCTGTATTATCCTACTATCACCAGAGCTTAATACAATATCTGACATATAATACCTATTTAATAAATGTTTATTGAATTGAAATAATAAAGATTAGCAATCATTAATAAGAGTAATTCATTGACAGAGGAAGCTACCAACCAATATGAATACATGTATATTTTCATGTAATGTCTAACTAGATAATCAGGCATGGAGACATAGTATAGTATTGAGACCATATAATATAGTAAAATATCAATCTTCAGTGGAAGAGGAAGCGTCCTTTTCCAGGAGTCAAGAAATCAGAGCTCCAGTCCCAATTCTTATCCATATAAACTTTAGCATCTATGTCTCTACACCCCACTCATATCCTTTTCAGATGTCTCCTATATGCCATATCAATGACCTTGCATTCTTTTTTTTTAAGGAATCTGAGTGAATTTATTATATAAAATTATGATTGGCAGAATACAGAAAAAATCTTTTAAATGTACATTGCTCTTTAATCTGTACACAAGTATTACAAGTACCCATCAAAATGCAACTGGAAGAACTCATTTCAAACTACCAAAAACTTGAAGTTATTCAAGTTACAAAAATGTATATAAATGCACTTCAAATTACATACTTTGTGAATTTTTAAACAATTTGCAATGTAAACAATTGTTAATGTGATCATACCTTTATTTACTCAAAGAAATCAATCAATCAACAACAAAAAACAAAAACAAAAACAAAAAACAAAAAAACAAAAACCACATAGTTAAAATCTTTTACCAGCTCAAACTAGGGCATAATTTATGGCATAATGTCACTCACACCGGTTGAATAAACTCGCTTTTTACTAAATGATTTTGTATCAAATCATAAAAGAACTTTCTCTTCTAATAATGATTCAAGAAAATAGAAAATAAAAATCAGAAGCCAGTTTTGTATTCCATATGCTTCTGGAGCATTTGCACTGATTGTCTTTTAATTTCACTATTAGCTCTATCCAGTTTTGTTTACACATTCATAAGATCCAAAATGGGAGAGCTATATAACATATGAACCATTAAGTAAAACTGAAATTAGAAAATGGAAAAATATCAAAATTATTAAATGCATCCCCAGAATTAGGCTAGAACCTTTGCCTCTAAAATATTCTTTTAGAATGTATGTTTGTTAAATCAGTGACAAAATTTTGGCCCTAAAGGGCAAAGGAAAGGAGGCACTGAATGACCTTGCATTCTTAACGACTGTTGAGTTTGTTGGTAGCATCAGCAAGCAAGGGAGACTTGGCAATAGACAATATTCTGTAACTAAAGGACTTTCCATTATGGGAGATCAGCAAATCTCATGACCAGGAGATGAGTTACCAAATGATGGCTGTGTAATCCCAATAACTCATACCACAATCATCAAAAGCATACATAGTTCGGGATTTGGGGTTATTTCTCCAGAATGTTCAATTTGGGGAGCTTTGGAATCAAATGTGCTGAATGACTGAACTCTTTAGTTAGGCTATAAACTAACTGTGAATGCAAGGTATAATTATAACCAGAAGGGATAGATGTGGCTAGAAAGGGGAACTATGACCAGAAGGTATAGGTATGAGGAGAATGAGCAGGTATAAACAGAAGGTATAAATGTTATTAGGTGTAACCAGATGGTACACATGGAGTTTCCAACAGAGCCTTCAGAGCTGGAAGAGCACATTCATTTAAAATGACACCTTGAAACAGCTGGTTGGTATAGTGGATAGAGCACCAGCCCTGAAGTCAGGAGGACCTGAGTTCAAATCTAGCTTCAGTCACTTAATACTTCCTGGCTGTGTGACCCTGGGCAAGTCATTTAACCCCAATTGCTTCAGCAATAAATAATGAACAAATGAATGAATGAATGAATAAAATTATACCTTCTCGGTATTCTGCCATGTGCCAGGACTGCTCCAAAGGACCTCTGGATATATCATTCTTAGTTAGTATGCAAAGATCTATCTCATTACTCTTGTTACCAATTTATTAAGCATCTATTGTGTGCTAGCCACTATACTGTGGATAAAATTTAAAAAAAAAAAAGACAATTTCTATCCATAAGGAGTTTAAAGTCTAATGGGGAAAAATAACAACAAAAGGAAGAGAGAAAGGAGGAGGATATCAAGAGGTACCTGGCCTGGGGGATACTGTGGATTTGAAAACAAAGTTGCATATGGAAAGTTCAAAGAGCTCAAAGTCCCAATTCTGCCTTCAATAAAGGAAAGTTTGGGAAGAAGTTCTCTCAAATCATAGGGAAAGGTATTGAATACCCCAAATTGAGTGGATCAACGTGGTAATAAAATTTGAAATGATTAGCTTATCCTGAAATAGGGGAGAATATACTCTGTATGTGTGTGTGTGTGTGTGCTTCAGAAGACTTTAAAGACTAGACATACTACCTACATGCCCACTTTCAAAAGAGTCTGTGACTCACAGAAATTGTTGGTAATGAAGCTTCTATCTTCTGATCAATTCAAAGGCAAGACCCATGCACCAGACCCAAAGAATGGGACCACTGTGCTAAGCAGGGAAGATAAGCATCACATCCTCGAAACTTCTAACAAAAAAGCAGTCTTTCTGTGGCTCAAGAAAAAAGGTTTAAAGAAAGTTATTGGTTTTGGTTAGAACAACAAAAATAAGAGATGAGTTTGTCTATGAGGACCTTAAATCTAGGTTTAATTTTTTTTTTGCTGATTACTTTGAGGTTATAAGATCACTAGATGATGCTATGGGTTCATTTGAAAATAAATAAAAAGTAACTATCTCTTTACACACAGTGATCTCAGCCAGTGGTAATTATTAGCAGAGGATGTGGCCAGGAAACAATGTCATCAGGTTTTTTTCCAGAATTGGGGGTATGCAATTGAAGGGAAGAGAATTGATGAGGGCAGAGTAGTAGAATCAATTGTCATAAATGATTAAAAAGAGAGGGGCATATGGGTGGGTACATGTTATGAAGCAAAAACAAACACTTGATAAGGAGGATTGTGGACACCCTCAGGTTTTCCTAGATAAGGAGATACTTTTGCTTTTCTTCAAATCCTAACAGTACATTCTATACTTAAATCAGGACAAAGAGAATCCAGAATGAGGGGTTGGGGAAATTGTCCCCAATGCTCTGCCCATATGGAATCATAGGATCATTGATTTAAAGGTTCAGGGGACATTGAAAGCCAATATTATTCTTCTACCTTTTACCATTTTGGGAGGACTTGCAGGGAGAGAATTTGTGGACAGCAAATATCTTTTTCCTTTTCTTTGTCCCCTATTTATTCTGCCCACATTACTGATTCTACATAATAACCCTTGTGTTAGATAATCACAGAGTTGGAAAGGACCTTAAAGGCCATTTGGTCTAACTTTTAACTGGGCACCATCCCCCCAGAGTCATAATGCAACGTTTGCTTGAAGGTGCTTCTCCACTTACTAAATCAGTCCATTCCATTGGGCTATGCTTCTTTTTACCTCAACCTCCCCCCAGTTCTTTGTCTTGCCTTCTGTAGCCAAGCAGAAAACAGCCCATTTCTCTTGAACTTGATAGTCCTTTAAGTGTCTGGAGACAATGAAAATAACAATAATAGAAGACTATTAAGTCTTCTCCTTTTTTGGCTAAAATGTCTATAGTTCCTTCACCAACTCATGTCACATGATCTTGTGACTCTTTACCATTTTAGTTGCCCTCATCTGTTGTTTACCAGCTTATCCATGTCATTTAAAAATGTTCTTTTCAGAATTAATTATAACATGTTATATGGCTGCTACATATTGAAATAAAAAGAGCACTGGGTCTGAAGTCATAAAGACCTGAGGTCAAATTCTGCTTTAGATACATATTAGCTGTATGGTCCTGGGAAAGTACTTAAACTGGTTTGCCTCAGTTTCCTCATCTGTAAATGAACTGGAAAAGGAAAAAGCAAAATATTCTAGTCTTTTTTGCTTAGAAAATCTCAAATGGGGTCACATATATGACTGAAAACAACTGAACAACAACATTTACACAAACACAAATTATATATATTCAGGGACCTTCTTATCTACTTGTGTTTGTGTCCTTACCACTTATCTATATGCTAGGCAGTCAGCAATTAATAAATATTTTATTTTTCTATCTGCTTATCTTTGTATATATCAGTATATCTACCTATCCATTCATCCATCCATCTGTCCATTTATCCATTTCTCTCTCTCTCTCTCTCTCTCTCTCATCTACCTACCTAGCTATCTTTATATTTATCTATTTAACTTCTGCTCAAAGACTTCAACTAAAGAATAACCTAACACTCATTTAGATATCCCATCCTCCTTTTGGATAATATCAAGACTAAATTTTCCCTTTTGCATTTTTTCCCTCATAACTCCTGGGTGTTTTCACAATGACCAAAACAGAATAAGTCTTATTCCTTCTCCACATAATAACCATCAGATATATGACCACAACTATCAAGCTGTACCCTCTCACTCAGGCCAAGACCCTCATTTCCTTCAGTGGACCTTCCTGTAGTGTACTCTCAAGGACCTTCACTATCCCAGCTTTTCTGTCCAGCTTATCATCATTCTTCCTAAACTAATAGCCCAACAGCTGAACATAGTATATCAACTATAGTCTCCCTCCTTTTTGCTTTCCCCCATCACAAGAAATTAGTCACCTAAATCAGCTAAATTTATCAGATTAATGTCAAAATCCAATGTAAGCAATATTCTTCCAATTAAATACTTGATAATTTTTTTATTCTAAATACCACACAAACTTGTTCTTTTTAATAGAAGAATTACCTTTAGTACAAATTCATACCTCCACCTTTGTAGGAAAAAACAAAAAACTTCAGTGAATTAATATAGTAGATGCAAGGAGAAATAAAATACTGCTCATCCATCAGAATAGGAGTGTGGAGAATTCATGGAAGAAAATGTATATTCCCAATGGAACTTGGACTCCGAACTTTTTAGTATTCTGCACTGTCTCAAGGCCTCATTCTGTTCCCTTAAAACCTGGCCTAATGACTGGGAAGCTAAGTGATCTAATAAGGACCCAGGGGATAAGTGCTGATTCCTAAATTATTCTCCTCCCCCACACCAAGAACATTGTCCCGTGGATGCACGACCTCATCAATGTGAATTCTTCCCCCCAGGAGGATTGATTGCAACATCTTCATGTCTTCTCATGCTGTGCAATTATCAATCTTCTGGAGAAGGTCTGCCTGATGTAGTGGAGGCCCCGACCCAGGGATTTTGGCCTTATTTAGGTACCAGAGCAGCATGCCACTGGCATATTTCTTCTCTTACCCTGTCCTCCTTTCCTCAACATACATGTCCCTAATGGGGCTATCAGTGATGCTTCTTCCTCCTATAAGACACTGTTAGTAAATGCTGCAGTCTCTTTACTCCCACTGTGCATGTTTCCATTGCTCTTGGGGTCAACTGCGGTTTGGGCTCCTTGGAAACTGTGATGTTGCCTGGATTTAAGTCATAAAGCCACATTGGAAGCCATTTTAAAGATGGGGCTTTGTGTCAGTATCTAAAGTTCCATTTGTTAATGAACATGAGACAGAATTCAAACCAAGATATTCCTTATGATTTAAAGCTTAGAGATCATATTAGTTCAACTTTTCATTTCACAAATGAGGAAACTGAAGCTGAAGTGACTCATCTGAAGTGACACATAGAATCATAAAGCTGGAAGGGACTTCAGAGTCTTTTTAACACAATCCTTTCATTTTTACAGATAGGGAAAATGAGACCTATGGGATGAAATAATTTGCCCAAGATCACACAAGAAGAAGGATTCAAACTAAGATTGTCTATCTCAAGTACTATTCCACTGTACCAGGATGACTCCTGTCTGAGCTCTAGTTATCTCTTCAATATCGTCAGTACAGGTTATTTTGTTTTCTTCCTCCTTTTAAATTCTGTGCCCAGATCAGTGACCATCTGCCTCAGACTATCTGTCTGAGACATGCAATGAGAAATAGACTTTTTTCAGTCCTGGAGCTGGTTTTGTTAAGAATACCACTGAGATGGTTCTAGAGCATTCTGGACCTTAATTCAATTCACAAGCCATCGGTGAGAATTAGATATAAGTAGCAGAGCTAGAATTTGAACGGAGCTCCTATGACACTAAGTCCAGCTAGCAATCTTTCCTCTACATGCCATACCTCAACAGCCTCTCCCAGTCTTTCCAGATAGCACTTCCCAACAAAAGGTAATCTGCCTAGTCCCTCATATTTTCTCTAGGAATTAGATCCCTCACCCAGGTCATAATCAAAAGACAGTTGACCTCACTAAATTTATTTCATGTTTTTTGTGATTTTAAGGTAAGTGGCTCAATAATTTAAACTTTGCTGGCAAGCTGGTCTTCATGAACATTTCTTTCTAATGATGTTCTCTGGTACAAGGGTGACCAAGGGCTCTTAATGTCTCTGAATATGAAATCTGGCAGGTCTTTGTACAATAGGAGGGTTTCATGTTGCTACTAATGCTGTGTACATTGTCCTAGCTAATATGGATAAGCTATCAGCAAAAGATGTGTTACTTTGACTTCTTTTCAATTTAAAATCATTTATTTCTATCATTGATCTTGATATCCATTTATTTCAGTGTGAAAGTGAGGATGGGAAAAGCTTTTATTGAAAAAGATGGACCATGATTAAAAAATGAAAGTGGTCAAAGGCTTGCTATCTAAAATGTGAGGGAAGTGAACATAATGAGAACAAAAGGCAAATTCATCATGTTATAAGAGCCAGAAAATGGCTAGTTCAATGTATATCAGTTATTTAAAGATAAGTCCCCTGTGTGTAGCTAGGAAGAACCTCAGCAGTTATCTAGTTCAATGCCTTCATTTTATAGCTTTTCAACTGGTCAGAACAAAGTCAAAGTAAGTACCAAACAGGTGTTGTTTTAAGAATGACTTTGAATGAAGAAGTTATTTTACAATAAGTAACCAAATTAGATATAAAAAAAACATATGAAGAAAGAAGCTATCTGCCTCCAAAAAAAGATCTGATAAATGGAAGTGTGTATAGAATAATTTTACAAACACACACATAATATATGTATGTGTATGTGTGTGTAATTTATATATAGCTATTTATCTAATAGTAGCCATCTCAAGGGTGGGAAGAAAAAATTTACATGATAATTTTAGTCCATAAATTAAAAATTAAAGTTAAAAATAAAACACATAGCTTAAGTCCCAAATTGGCTATTAACTACCTATGTGTCCTTGGGAAGGTCTCTAGAGCTCAGTTTCATCATCTTTAACATAAGGCATTTGGGCTAGATGATCTATAAGGTTTCTTCCAGCTCTAACCATCTGCTATTCTATTCTATGATCCAAAGATGAGAAGATACTTAAAGCAGTTGCAGCAGTTCCAGCCTGGCCCATTTAAATAAACTTTCAACACCAGGAAAAGAGAAAAATAGGCAAATATAAAGATTTTTACCACATCATCATTTAATATAATTTAGTTGATGCAAAACAGTTGGCATTTTTTAAAAAGGCTAAAAGAGTCCAAAATGACTTAAGCTAAAAACAATCTCTGGCAAGGAAGGAGAAAAGGTAGCCAAAGATAATATAGGTTTAGAGAACAGATTCATTCCAAAAAATAAGGAAAAGAATAAGGGGAAATGACAAGTAGAGTTACCTTACAACATAGCAACAAGTCATTAAATTAAAAAAGATGGCTTCAGAGGACTTAAAATAAGATCTAGGTAAGATTATCATATGTGTGTGTGTGTGTGTGTATGTATATATAATATACTGTGTAATGTACAGCTGCAAAATGCATATATTATGTGTATATTAAATGCTATATAATATGCTATATAATAGATACATTGATACTATAAATTGTATATCTACTCTCTTCCATTGATATACCTTTCTATATCTTAGCCACTATCAGATAGTTTTTATGATTTCTATCTTATAATTTAAGATACTGCTAATCTCTTTTCTTTACATTTTCTTCATTGGTTCTTTTGATATTCTTGACTTTTTGTTCTTCCAAATGAATTTTGTTGTTATTTTTTCTAATTAAGTAAAATTTTTTGGTAATTTAATTGGGATGGCTTTGAGTATATAAATTGACTTAGATAAAATTATCATTTTTATTACTTTGGCCCTGCCTATTCATGAATAATTAATTTCTCCAATTATTTAAATCTGATTTTATTTGTTTAAAAAGGTTTTTTTTTTTAACAAATAAATTTGCTTATATAGACATACACAAATTGTGCATGTATTGCTACAAATAGTATATCTTGAATATAACTAGATTTTTTCATGTTTGCTTGTCCCATTAGAATATGAACTCCCTGAGAGCAGGAACTGCTTTTGCTTTCTTTGTGTCCTTTGGACTTAAGACAGTGGTTGGCACAAAGCTGATATTTGCTAAGCACTTGTTGACTGACTAAGCCAGATTAATCTAAGAACAATGGTATATGAAATAGAAAGAAAACAGCAAATATCTCTCAGAAGGGACCAGATGTGCCAGCATAACTAAAGTTATGTACTTTTATTAATGATCATACCACATCAACATGTTTTCTGCATTTGGAGTTTACCACCTGTATTCAGTGTATTATGTGAGAAGATTTCAGTGATATGACCTAAGATGCTGATGGGAGGATTGGAAGGTTCTTCCAGATATAATATAATTTTAAAAAGAGGACTTCCGGCCAAGATGGCGGCATGGAGGCAGACAGCTGCTTGAGCTCCGTGTTTTCTCTCAGGACTTACTTCATGACAAGCCTCAGAGTTAATGCTTGACCAGAAAAGAAACCCACAAATAATCACCAACAGAAGACATCCTTGAAATTCGCTAGAGAAGGTCTGTGTTTGCTTGGGGGAGGGTCGAACAGACTGGACTCAGACTGAGGGCAAGCAAGCCAGAGCAAGACAGGTAGCTCACACAGCTCAGACAGGAGGGGGGAGGGGTACTATCTTTGCCGTTTCTGCAAAAAGACTTTTACCCCAGTGTGGATATTCTGTCTTGGCAGCAAGCCAGGAGCAGCAGAGAGGGTGTAAACACCGGAGGTGAAGATTAAAACCCTGGAAAGCTAGCATCTCTTGGAATCGGCCCCCCCAACCTCCACCTGGAATGACTCCGAGTTCTCAGAGCCTCAGAGCGCAGACTCAGCGCAGCCATTGCTGTCCTGTTAGTGGCTCTCTGCTGCCCTACCCCCAGTCTGTAGAGAAAGCCCATTAACACCATCCAGCCCCATTCCCCCCCAAAACAGACCAATTGTTTCTCTTGTCAATTTGTTTTCTTCCATTCCGCTCTTGACAAAATGAACAAAAAATTCAAAAGGGCTCTAACCATTGACAACTTCTGTATAGAGAGAGAATAGACTTCAAATACTGAGGAGACTAAAAACAGACTGTCCCCAGAGGAATCCCCTAAAGGGGATATGAGCTGCTCCTCAATACAAAAGAATCTCATAGAGGAAATAAAAAAGGCTCTCACAAAAGAGCTAGAAGAGAAATTGGAAAAGGAAAGGGAAACTTGGAGAGAGAGCCTGGAGAAGTTATCCAGAGTGGATAAAGAGATCAAATCATTGAGAAACAAAATTAGTGAATTGGAAAAGGTAAACAACTCCAAGGAAAACAGGATTAGGAGCTGGAAAAGGTAAACAACTCCAAGGAAAACAGGATTAGTGAGCTGGATAAAGAAATCAGCTCTCTAAAAAATAAAATGGATAAAATGGAAAAAAATTCCACAGAAGAAAAAAACTCACTTAAAAACACAATTGACAATTACAAAAAGATATTTTAAAAGTGAGTGAAGAAAATACATCATTGAAAATTAGACTCGAACAAGTAGAAATGAATGACTCAAGGAGAAACCAAGAAATAGTCAAGCAAAACCAGAGAAATGAAACAATTGAAAAGAATGTCAAGTACCTTATTAGAAAGACAACAGACCTGGAAAACAGATCCAGGAGAGACAATTTGAGAATAATCGGACTCCCTGAAAAATGTGAGGAAAAAAAGAGCTTGGACACTATTTTTGAGGAAATTATCAAAGAGAACTGCCCAGACATTTTGGAAACAGAGGGTAAAATAAACATTGAAAAAATTCATCGATCACCTACTGAAAGGGACCCTAAAATCAAAACGCCAAAAAATATAGTGGCCAAGTTCAAGAACCATCAGACAAAGGAAAAAATATTGGAAGCTGCTAGAAAAAAAGCAATTCAGATATGGAGGATCCACAATAAGGATAACCCAGGATCTAGTAGCATCCACATTAAAAGAACAAAGGGACTGGAACATGATATTCTGAAAGACTAAGGAACTTGTTATGCAGCCAAGAATAACTTACCCAGCAAAAATGAGCATCGTTTTCCAGGGAAGAAGATGGACATTTAATGAAATAAATGAATTCCATCTATTCTTGATGAAAAAACCAGACCTACATAAAATGTTTGATCTTCAAATACAGAACTCAAGATATTTCTAAAAAGGTAAAAAGAAATCTTGAAAACTATACTTCTGCCATAAAAATATGTAAAGAACATATGTATAATTTGTCCTAGAAACTAGAGGTGGAAAGGAAATTATATCATAAAAAAGTGTAAAGTGGTGGTACTACTTCTCATGAAGAGGCAAAGGTAACCTATTATATCTGAGAGAAAGAAAGGAGGGAGATGAACATAGTGTGTATCAATAGACATATTCGAGTTATGGTGAAACTTCTTCCACTTCATTGAAAAGTAAGAGGGAAGGAGTAAGCTAAGGGGAAGGGAATACCGAAATTGTGAGGAAAAGGGGTAAAATAAGGGGAGGAACTTTAAAGTGGGGGAGGGATACTAAAAAGGGAGGGCTGTGAAAAGCAAGTGATGTTCACAAGTTTAATAGTGGGTAGGGGGGTAAGAGGGAAGGAAAGGGGAAAAGCATAAGTAGGGGTTAATAGGATGGCAAGCAATATAGAATTAGTCATTCTAAATAGTCATTCACCATAAATGTGAATGGGGAAAACTGCCTCATAAAGAGGAAGAAGTTAGCAGACTGGATTAAAAGTCAGAATCCTACTATATGTTGTTTACAGGAAACACATCTGAAACAGGGTGATACATTCAAACTAAAAGTAAAAAAGTGGAGCAGAATCTACTATGCTTCAGGCGAAGCCAAAAAAGCAGGGGTAGCCATCCTCATCTCAGATCAAGAAAAAACAAAAATTGATCTAATTAAAAGAGATAAGGAAGGGCATTATATCCTGCTAAAGGGTAGTATCAATAATGAAGCAGTATCAATATTAAACATATATGCACCAAGTGGTGCAACTTCTAAATTCTTAAAAGAGAAATTAAGAGAGCTGCAAGAAGAAATAGACAGCAAAACTATAATAGTGGGAGATCTCAACCTTGCACTCTCAGAATTAGATAAATCAAACCACAAAATAAATAAGAAAGAAGTCAAAGAGGTAAATAGAATACTAGAAAAGTTTGATATGATAGATCTTTGGTGAAAGCTAAATGGAGACAGAAAAGAGTATACTTTCTTCTCAGCAGTTCATGGAACCTATACAAAAATTGATCATATACTAGGGCATAAAAACCTCAAAATCAAATGCAGTAAGGCAGAAATAGTAAATGCATCCTTTTCAGACTACAATGCAATCAAAATTACATTTAATAAAAAGCCAGGGGAAAATAGACCAAAAAATAATTGGAAACTAAATAATCTTATACTAAAGAATGATTGGGTAAAATAGCAAATGATAGACATAATTAATAACTTCACCCAAGAAAATGACAATAATGAGACATCATACCAAAATGTATGGGATACAGCCAAAGCAGTAATAAGGGGAAGTTTTATATCTCTACAGGCCTACTTGCATAAAATAGAGAAAGAGAGGACCAATGAATTGGGCTTACAACTAAAATTGCTAGAAAAGGAACAAATTTAAAAACCCCAGACAAACACAAAACTTGAAATTCAAAAAATAAAAGGTGAGATTAATAAAATTGAAAGTGAAAAAAAACTATTGAATTAATTAATAAAACTAAGAGTTGGTTCTATGAAAAAACCAACAAAATAGACAAACCCTTAGTAAACCTGATAAAAAAAAGGAAAGAGAAAAAGCAAATTGTTAGTTTTGTAAATGAAAAGGGAGAACTCACCACTAATGAAGAGGAAATTAGAACAATAGTTAGGAGCTACTTTGCTCAACTTTATGCCAATCAATTCGATAACTTAAATGAAATGGAAGAATACCTTCAAAAATATAGCTTGCCCGGATTAACAGAGGAAGAAGTAAGTAGTCTAAATAGTCCCATCTCAGAAAAAGAAATAGAACAAGCTATTAACCAACTTCGTAAGAAAAAATCCCCAGGACCAGATGGATTTACTTGTGAATTCTACCAAACATTTAAAGAACAACTAACTCCAATGCTATATAAATTATTTGAAAAAATAGGGATTGAAGGAGTCCTACCAAATTCCTTTTATGACACACACAAAGTACTGATACCTAAACCAGGTAGATCGAAAACTGAGAAAGCAAACTATAGACCAATTTCCTTAATGAATATTGATGCTAAAATCTTAAATAAGATATTAGCAAATAGACTTCAGAAAATCATCCCCAGGATAATACACTATGACCAAGTGGGATTTATACCAGGAATGCAGGGCTGGTTTAATATTAGGAAAACTATTAGTATAATTGACCATATTAATAATCAAATTAATAAAAACCATATGATCATTTCAATAGATGCAGAAAAAGCATTTGATAAAATCCAATATCAATTCCTACTAAAAATGCTTGAGAGTATAGGAATAAATGGACTATTCCTTAAAATAATAACAAGCATATATTTAAAACCTTCAGTAAACATCATATGTAATGGCGATAAACTAGAACCTTTCCCTGTAAGATCAGGAGTGAAACAAGGTTGCCCACTATCACCATTACTATTCAATATAGTACTAGAAACTCTAGCCTCAGCAATAAGAGCCGAGAAAGAGATTCAAGGAATTAGAGTAGGAAATGAGGAAATCAAATTATCACTCTTTGCAGATGACATGATGGTATACTTAGATAACCCCAAAGACTCTGCTAAAAAGCTATTAGAAATAATTCAGAATTTTAGCAAAGTTGCAGGATACAAAATAAATCCACATAAATTCTCAGCATTTTTATACATTACCAATACAATCCAATAGCAAGAGATACAAAGAGAAATTTCATTCAAAATAACGGTCAATAGTATAAAATATTTGGGAATATATCTACCAAAGGAGAGTCAGGAATTATATGAGCAAAATTACAAAACACTTGCACAAAAATAAAGTCACATTTAAATAATTGGAAAGACATTCAGTGCTCTTGGATAGGCCCAGCGAATATAATTAAGATGATAATACTCCCTAAACTAATCTATATATTTAGTGCTATACCAATCAGACTCCCAAGAAACTATTTTAATGACCTAGAAAAAATAACAACAGAATTCATATGGAACAACAAAAGGTCGAGAATTTCAAGGGAAGTAATGAAAAAAAATTAAATGAAGGTGGTCTAGCTGTACCTGATCTAGAACTATATTATAAAGCAACAGTCACCAAAACCATTTGGTATTGGCTAAGAAATAGACTAGATGGTCAATGGGCAAGATAATGAATAAAAATAGCAATCTAGTGTTTGACAAACCCAAACATCCCAACTTTTGGGATAAGAATTCATTATTTGACAAAAACTGCTGGGAAAACTGGAAATTAGTATGGCAGACACTAGGCATGGACCCACATTTAACACCACATACTAAGATTAGATCAAAATGGGTCCAAGATTTAGGCATAAAGAACGAAATCATAAATAAATTGGAGGAACATGGGATGGTTTACCTCTCGCACTTGTGGAGGAGGAAGGAGTTTGTGACCAAGGGAGAACTAGAGACCATTATTGATCACAAAATAGAAAGTTTTGATTACACCAAATTAAAAAGTTTCTGCACAAACAAAACTAATGCAAACAAGATTAGAAGGGAAGTAACAAATTGGGAAAACATTTTTACAGTTAAAGGTTCTGATAAATGCCTCATCTCCAAAATACACAGAAAATTGACTTTAATTTATAAGAAATCAAGCCATTCTCCAATTGATAAATGGTCAAAGGATAGGAACAGACAATTTTCAGATGATGAAATTAAAACTATTTCCACTTATATGAAAGAATGTTCCAAATCACTATTGATTAGAGAAATGCAAATTAAGACAACTCTGAGATATCATTACACACCTGTCAGATTGGCTAAGATGACAGGAACAAATAACGATGAATGTTGGAGGGGCTGTGGGAAAACTGGGACACTGATGCATTGTTGGTGGAGTTGTAAAAGAATCCAACCATTCTGGAGAGCAATCTGGAATTATGCCCAAAAAGTTATCAAAATGTGCATACCCTTTGACCCAGCCGTACTACTACTGGGCTTATATCCCAAGGAAATACTAAAGAAGGGAAAGGGACCTGTATGTGCCAAAATGTTTGTGGCAGCCCTATTCATAGTGGCTAGAAGCTGGAAAATGGATGTCCATCAATTGGAGAATGGTTGGGTAAATTATAGTATATGAATGTTATGGAATATTATTGTTCTGTAAGAAATGACCAACAGGAGGAATACAGAGAGGCTTGGAGAGACTTACATCAACTGATGCTGAGTGAAATGAGCAGAACCAGGAGATCATTGTACACTTCAACAATGATACTGTATGAGGATGTATTCTGATGGAAGTGGATATCTTCAACATAGAGAAGAGCTAATCAAATTCCAATTGATAAATGATGGACAGAATCAGCTACATCCAGAAAAGGAACACTGGGAAATGAATGTAAACTGTGAGCATTTTTTGTTTTGTTTTGTTTTGTTTCTCTTCCCAGATTATTTTTACCTTGTGAATACAATCCTTCCTTTGCAACAACAACAACAACAAAATTCGGTTCTGCACATATATATTGTACCTAGGATATACTATAAGATATTTACTATGTATGGGAATGCCTGCCCTCTAGGGGAGGGGGTGGAAGGAAGGAGGGGAAAAATTTGGAACAGAAGGCAGTACAAGGGATAATGTTGTAAAAAAACAAAAACAAAAACAAAAACAATTACCTATGCATATGTACTGCCAAAGAAAATGTTATAATTATAAAAATTAATAAAAATAAAAACATAAAAAAATAAAATAAAAAGACTTGAGGATATTTTTTCCCCTGAGGCAATTGGAGTAAAGTGAATTGCCTAGGGTCACACAGCTAGGAAGTTTCTGAGGCCAGTGTTGAACTCCGGTCCACCTAATTTCAGGGCTGGTGCTCTATCCACTGCACCACCTAGCTGACCTCTTAAGGATCAAGTACCTCCAAGGTACTTCAAAGAAGTAAAGATGCCATATAAATGAAAAATTCCCATGATGGTACCAACCCCGCCCCCCCCCAAAAAAAAAACCTTGACTAAAAAAGTATCAAATTCTGATCTACATGACTATTTACTCATCTCTGTAAAAGTTATGCAAGGATTTTCCAGAAAAGTCAAGCCAGAGAATATAGGTTCAAATTCCAGTTCTGTCAATTACTTGCCATCTGACTCTAGGAAAGTCATATAGTTTATCTGAGCCTAAATAGGTGCTTTCCCGCTCACATTCTGTGATACTATGATTCTTTTTTTAATAGTATTTTATTTTTTCCAAACACATGCAAAGATACTTTTCAACATTTACCTTTGTAAAACCTTGTGTTCCAAATTTTTCTCACTTTCTTCCCTAGATAGTAAACAATCTGATATAGGTTAAACACATGCAATTCTTCTAAACATATTTTCCATATTCATCATGCTATGCAAGAAAAATCAGATCAAATGGGGAAAAACATGATAAAGAAAAAAAAGCAAATAAACAATAACAACAAAAAGATAAAAAATACTATGCTTTGATTTATATTCAGTTTCCATTGTTCTCTCTGCAGATGGCACTTTCCATTACAAATCTCTAGGGATTGCTTTGAATTACCTCCTTGTTAAATACTATGATTCTTGAAAGCACAAGAGGGGAAGATTTTAACTAGCAATTTTTTTATATCAGAGAATATCTTTAAGGCAATTTTGTTTGCTTTTAGGCTACATACCTTTTGAGAAGTATAGACAATACAGTGTTCCAAAGTGTTAAGTGATCTATTTTAAAAGAGAGGTAACTCCTTAAACCATACAGCCATGAAGGTCTACATAAAGAAAAGTCTCATAAATCTACAGAGATAACATTGCTAAATATTGAGTTTTTGCATCACATGTGATGTGAAGTGTCTGAGAGACATTTGCTCATTTAAGATGTCCAAAAGTCTTTGGGATAATAGGTAGCTATCCCACTAATAAAGATATTCTTTGAATGGTTATTCTTGGAGAGGATTTTATGCTAATTTCTTCAAACCTACATCAATCTATGATCTTCTGGTAACATTTTTTTAGGAAAGTGAGAGTTGAAGTGGCAACATTAACACAAGAAAAATATGAATATACAATACTCCTGGATCCAGCTGAACAGCCTATTGTACAACTCCATCAATACTCACACCTGGATGTGAACAACAGAAGGGCAATTAGGTAGGCTCAGAACTTTAGTTTGGGAAACTTACTCTGCTTTTCATGTTTCCCAAACTGCTATTGCTATAATGTCCATTTCTTTGACATGTTAAATTTCCCAGAGATGCTTGCTACCCTGTAATATCATGATCTTAAGAGCATCAAAATCATAAATGACACAATGAACAGCTATGTGATAGGCATGGGGATTACACAAAAACAAAAGTAGAAGTATTTGTGTCATCAAAGAGCTCTATCGGAATTCTATTAGAGAAGACAGTACCACATATGTAGGTATATCCAAAACACATCTGGGCACACTTCTTCTACATGGGGAAAAGCCTCTTGTAGAAGAAGGTCATACTCAACCTTAGTTTTCAAAGACTTGGAGATGAGGAGGGAGAGTGTTCCAGGTGTAGGGTACAGCCAATGCAAAGGCACTGAGAAAGGAGATAAAATGCCATTTGTGAGAACCAGCAAGAGTATAAACACAGCTAGAAGGTAGAAGTGAGGCATGAGTAATATATAATAGGACTGAAGGCATTGGTTGGAGTCAGGTTTTTAAAAAGACATAAATGTCAGCTGATTTTGGTACTACTAATAATAAGGAACCACTGGAATTTATTAACAAAATCAGACCTATAATTTATTTATTTAAAAAAATTTACTAATAGTTTTTTTAATTTTCAAAATACATATAAACATAGTTTTTAACATTCACTCTTGCAAAACCTTGTGTTCCAAATTTTTCCCTCCTTCCCTTCTTCCAGCCCCCTCCCCTATACAGCAAGTAATCCAATCTAGATTAAACGTGTGCAATTCTTCTAAACATATCTCCACATTTATCATGCTACACAAGAGAAATCAGATCAAAAAGTGGGGCAAAAGCAAACAACAATCAAACTGTGAAAATACTAAGTTGTGATCCACATTCAATCCCAACACTCCTTTCTCTGGGTGCAGATGGCTCTCTCCATCACAAGTCTACTGGAATTGGACCAAATCACCTCAATGTTGAAAAGAGCCAAGTCCATCACAGTTGATCATCACATAATCTTGTTACTACAAAGAGTAGTCTTTTAGTTCTACTCACTTCTTTTAGCACCAGTTCATGTAAGTCTCTCCAAGCCTTTCTGAAATCATTCTTCTGTTCATATCTTACAGAATAATAATATTCCTTAACATCCATATACTATAACTTATTTAGCCATTACCCCATTGATAGGTATCCATTCACTTTCCAGTTCCTTGTCACTACAAAAATAGCTACTGCAAACATTCTTGCAGTAAGTCCTTTTCCCTTTTTATGATCTTTTAGGATATAGACCAGTAGAGATACTACTGGATCAAATGGTATGCACAATTTAATAGCCCTTTGGGCATAGTTCCAAATTGTGCTCTGGAATGAATGAATCAGTTCATAATTCCACCAACAGCATATTGGTGTTCCAGTTTTCCCATATCCCCTCCAACATTTATCATCATCTTTTCCATCTTAGCTAATCTGAGAGATGTGTAGTGATTTGTCAGACTTGTCTTCATTTGCATTTCTCTAATCAATAGTGATTTAGAGCATTTTTTCATTTTACTAGAAATTACTTTAATTTCTACATCTGAATTGTCTATATCTTTTCACCATCTATCAATTGGAGAATGGTTTATTTTCTTGTTAATCTGAGTCAATTCTCTATCTATTTTAGAAGTAAAGCCTTTATTAGAGCTCTTGGATATAAAAAAAAATAATTTCCCAGTTTTCTGCTTCCCTTCTAATCTTGGCTGCATTGGTTTTATACAAAAACTTTTACAAATCAAAATTATCCATTTTTGCATTTCACAATGTTCTCTAATTCTTCTTTGGACATAAATTCCTTCCTTCTCCACAGATCTGAGAGACAGACTATCCCTTGTTCTCCTAATATGCTTACAGCATCATACTTTATATCTAAATCATGACTCCATTTCTCCCTTACCTTCATAAAGGGTGTTAGGTGTTGCAGACATGTAATTTAGAAAAATCTCTTTATGATTTTGTGAAGAAAATACTAGACAAGGGAGAAAGTTTAGGAAAGGAGACCAGGTAGAGTCCTATTGCAATAGTCCTGATGAAAGGAAATTAATAAAGGAAATAAGTGGCAGTTGTGTGAGAAGTGTGGGAGCAGCATATGGGAGAATTGTTGTGGAGTCAAAAGAACAAGACTGGGAAAACCATTCCTCATAGCTAGAAGATTAGGAATATTTGTCATAGTAACATTTATTGAAAAGTTTTAAAATTTTTGTTATTTCTGGATGATTTGGGGTATCTGTTACCTGTGATACTGTTGTAATTCAAGTATAGTTTGTTAAATTATTAACTTTTTTGAAGTGTTTATTTGTAGTTAAGAAATGTGGCATCAATTTAGGAAAAACAGCAAACTTCTGGTATCTGATCCTGGTCACCTGATTATGATTTTTAGAAGCATTTATTAAAGAAGCTAAAATATGCCAGCCATTTTGCTAAATGCTGGGGATATAATTATTTTAAAAAAAAGGCAGCACCTGCTCTCTATGAGTTTATTTTCTAAAGAGGGAGGGAACACACAAAAGTGGAGGAAGAGGGGAATGAGACATCAGGGAGATATATTTTATCATGGAGTTGAAACCAAGCAGGGCAGTAGATACACAGTGAAATGATGAGAGTGCACTTTCTGCCTCTATAAAGGAAGATATTGAGGAGAATTTAGTCCACCCTCCAGCCCTCAAAACAGAGGGAAGAGGGGATTGAGGGAGATGGAGTCAATTAAGGCTTGATTTGGTAGCAGTTGCAATTCCATTTTTGCAACCTTCAGTATGTGTCACAAAATTTCTACCATGTCTCCATGGAAACATTATTATTGTTTATTGTTATTACAAACATTATTATTGTTATTCATCCCATTCCATCTTTCTTGATGGGCTTTAAATTGAAACTGTCATGGGTCAAGACACTATCATATTATATTATTTCTTTTTTTCCATGTTTTATGTATTACTGCTCAAGGGTATAAAAATAATTGCTTTTTATAGTAGAATAAAAGTGTTAGGATATGAGGTCATCGTTCTTTAGAATCTCTGCAAGAATTCTGGGTACAACTCCATTCTCAGGCAAGATGCCAGGAATGATGCTCACCTTGTCATGTTCCCACATGGCTTTGATCTCCTCAGCCAGGTCCCTCTTCTTTTAAAGTTTTTTTTTTAATTCCACATAGCCTAGAGACTAGGGATATTGATGATAGTGACATCTACTAAAGATATAGTTCTTAAGGTCCTATGGACCAATGTTATAGCCTGGAGGTTGCAAACAACAGTTTGCTCTGATGAAATGTTGGTCTTTTCCCAGAATTACAACTGCTGTTCCTGCTTTGTCTGTTATTATCTAATGATGATCATTGGGTTCAGAAATTATGATTTGAAATGTAGTAAGTCAAAGTCCAAGGAACTTTACAGGGGCACATGGAAAGATTTTAGGGTATTGTGAACTTAGATGGGAAAAGCATTACATCATTAATTTTTATTAACTTCCAATGAAAATAGCTTTTTTCTCCAATTATTTAAAAACATGATCCTGGGAGGCAGTGATCTATAGGTTTCACTAGATTGTACTAATGTGGCTAGGAAGCAGAACGCATAAAAGGGTGTAATGTATGATTAGTCAGTAAAAACATCTTGAAGTTATATTCTAAAGGATTTTAAAAGCTGAACACAAGAGGTGGTTTTATCTGAGAGTCCATAAGGAGGCACTGTAGTTTCTTGAGCAGGGGAATAGTATGGTCTTGGTCAGACCTGTGCTTTGAAGAAATCACATTGGCAGATATAAAGAAAATGGCCTGGAGATGAGGGAAGCTTGAGTAGGGAGACAAGTTTGGAGAGGACTATAAGAGGAGTGATGAAAGACAGAATGAGGGAGGTGGCTATGTGAATGGTGAGAAGCTAAATGAGAGAGATTGTGGAGAGAGAGAATCAACAAAACTTGGCAACTTCCTGGGGAGGATGGGTAACAGATTGGAATAAATCAAGGACAACATCACCTCTAGGCATCTGGGCAAAAAGAGAAGAGGTGTGAAGAGATGGATTTGGGAGAGAGATAGTAAATGGCACTCTGAGGTTCTCTTCCAGTTCTCACACTTTATCTTTCTATTTCATGAATCTCTGATCTCATTGAAGCCCCTGCTCCTTTGAGGAAATCATATCCCATCCCAATCATAATTATTTAGCTTGTGGGTCTCCCCCATGAGAGAGGTGCAGGGAATCCCCCCAGAATGTTTTTTTTTTCTGTTCTCACCACATTAATAGGACACTAAGAGGCCCCTAGGCTGCCCAGAAGGCTGTCCATGAATTATCTCTGGCTCTCATGTGGCCATTTTTTCCCAGTATCCATTTTCCTGAAGACATCCTTGATACCACTTCTAAATAAAGCCCCATCTGTCACATGTTCCATTCAGCTTGGGCTTACCAAGCACCTTTCCATGAGTCTGAGATCATCTATTTATTGTGACCAATGGTGGCAGCACACCAAAATGACAAAGCAGCATCAAAGTCAGAAAACATCAAAGTAGGATTTAAAAAACAAAGGGAAAAAAAGGAAAAGCTGAGGATGATACTGTTTAGCTTTTGACTTTGACAGGAGCTACTAGGGAAGGAGGAATAATTAAGACTCCAACTACACAAACCTCTGGTGTGATTTAAAATATAAGCCCCAACTGTAATGTTAATAGCTGAAGTTTATAAAATGTTTTAAGGTTTAAAGAACACAATGTTCCCAGCTTTGGGGATGAGAAGAATCAGCTGCTGTTTAGGGGGAAAGTAGCAAAACATCTGCTTTAAAAAAATGATTCCAACTTGTTTCTTAAGAAAACACAAGATTCTGAGTCCTCTAAAGCCCTACCTATCACTTCTGCTCTCCATGTTTACTATCATTCAGGCATATAAAAGTTCAGAAAACATTTGCAGAACCCCTACTGTGTGCTGGTGTTGGAGGAGAGAAAGGGCTTAGAGGAAAATACAATTCATCATTCATATACAGCAGGAAGCCCAAAATGGAAAGCTCTATTTCTTCAGATGTCAAAGTCCTATGATTAAGAAACCTGGTTCCCTGATGGGGATCATGTGAAATGTTCCTTGGAAAGGGACTTGTCATTTCAAAGGTTCACAGGGAAGGAAAAATATAGGATCAAGTCTTGTAAAGTCTTAACAGTGAAGGAGCAGGCATAAAGAATGATGGACAAAACCTAGAGATATCATGTTCACAAGTGATTTTTTTTTCCTGTGGGATTATGTGGGAGGATACATGAAAGAGGGGGGAAAGAGAGTGAAAAAAAGAATGTATGTTGTTCTGGGGTCAAATCAAGGTAGCAATGATAGGAAGTAACCCCTGTGGTCTCATAAAGGGAAGGGCATATAGGTGCATGGGTCGAGAGTTCCTGGTTTGGTAGTGAGAGAGAGTTCCACTGATGAATGCTCCTGTGGGTGAAGAAAGCTTGTTTATAAAAGTGATAGGAACCTTGCACTAGGTGTATCCTGGGGAATTTGGTACTTGAAAAATTTAATCATTTTCTCTGGTGTGTGTGTGTGTGTGTGTGTGTGTGTGTTTAGGGAGGGGTTGGGACTCCTTGGGGTAACAAATTTGGAGCAATAAGAAAGAATGGACTTGGGGAAGACGGCTTGATATAAATGGGAGAAGGAAGTAAAAACAGAAATATATAGATTAGTGATGGGCTAAATGAATAATCCCTGTCATGGGGCAATGTACTCTTTGATACCTAGACTAACAGGCATTGTGTTAGGGATCAGACACAATGGAAAAAAGGAATCCATGAAGCAAGCTCTATAAGATAATTGCAGAAACAGCCTAGAGAGGAGAGTCTATAATGGATACATTAGAAGTATTGTTTGCATAAGAAATACAGAAAAAAAAGAGAGACCAGATAATTATAAAGATCATGAATTAGAGGATTGGAAGTAGACTGAAAGAATGTGAGAGAAATCCTTTTTGGACAGGGGCATGGAAAATGAAATTTAAAAATCTAATGAATAGGACTAGTTGATGTGAAAGAGAAGAAGAGGAAATCTACTTATTCAGAGGAAAAAAGATAAAGAAGTATAACCAAATAAAACCAACAGATTTAGCAAATTAGCAAAACCTTTAATAGAAAGGGATAACAAACCAGAGTTGGGGATCAGAAATAAGGAAAAGAAAGTCAGGAGAAGTGGAACAACCTTTTTTTTAAAAGAGTAAGATAAAGTAACTGAAGGAACAAAGTACTATGTTTGAATCAGAAGAAGAAAAAAAATTATAACTTGAAAAAATAATATTAGAGAACAGATGGGGGAAAATGCAAACCTAATAACTTTAAATGTGAATGAATTTAACAATCTAACAAAACAAGAAGAGTAATAGATTATATTAGGAAAGAAAATTCTAGAGAAATTCTAGAAAAAATTATGAGAAACACATTTTTAAAAAAGATATGCATAAAATAAAAACAAGGGGATAGGTTTGTATAAAGGGCTGAAACTCTTGAGTTAATGCACTGAGGTTGGAACAATTGAGCACTTAAGGCTAATTACCGATTGGACAATACTCTATAAGAATATGCTTGGAAAATGATGCTTCCCACTATCCTGTGCTGGCCCAATCATTTGGTATATAGAGAATTGTAGGAGAAACTAGGGGGTGGAGTAAGACTAGCCAGAGTCACTTCTGGGTGGGAGATGAAGAGATGAAGTTGTGGAGATCCTGCTTCAATCTCCTTCACTTCTATTGCTAAAGACCAAGAATAAAGACCAAGGATTTTTGCTTATACTGACTTGGGCTGATTCTAAGGTATCCCAGGGTGCTAATGAGGTCATCACAGGTTTGTGTTGAGCATTTTTTGTTTGTTTATTTATTTTTCTATACATCAAGTAAATCAAAAAAGCAGAAGTTTCAATCATGCTTATAGAGTAAAAAAAAAAAACATTCAAAAAAGGGAAGAAATAGAAACTATATTAAGTTGAAAGGAATCACAGATAATAAATTTATGTCTAAGACAAACCTATATTCTTAACATGTTTTTGCATCTAAATTCATAAAGCAAACATGATATGAGCTACAAGCAGGGACAGGAACACAATATTGGTAGGAAGTTCAATATCCCTCTCTCAGATTTGGAAAAATGTAACAGAAAGATAAACAAAAAGAAAAATATGGAACTTAACAAATTTCTGTGAAGAGACTTAAAATTGATAAACCCTTTCTTAGCTAATCTGATTTTAAACATAGAGCAACAAATAAAATCCATAAAATAGCACATGAGCAAGTTGAAATCACAGCAAACCTAGAAGAAATAAAAAGAATAATTAGAACATATTATGCACAAAAACTAAGAATTCAAAAGAAATACAGAGCCTTAAAAATAAAAATACATGAATTATCAAAAGACTAGATAGATAGTTTAACCCAATCTCAGAAAAGAAATAGATCTAGTTGTAAAAGAACTATCAAAGAAAAAGACTACTGATCCTAATGGATTTACAGAGATTTCTTTTTATTTTTAACAGAGATTTCTATCAAACTTTTAAAGAACATTTTGTTCCCAGATTTTATGAGTTACTCTCCAAAACTAAAAAAGATAGTACTCTACCAGAATTCTTTTATGAGACAAATATTGCCCTTAAGCCTAATACTTAAACCAGAGAAAGAAAAAGCACAGAAAGAAACAACAATAATGATGACCAATGTCATTAATGAGTTTGGATGACATTGAATATATCCTCTTCATTTTGTAGAAAAGGAAACTGTAGAAAAGAGAGATACATGACTACCTGGTAAGTAGATAAGGCAAGGTTCATTCTACAGATATATATATATATATATGATTTCCAGTTTGTTTACTTTACTTATGGAAATTGTGAGAGGAGATGCTACTAAAGCCATTAGGGACAAAACTATTGGCTTCCTTACCCAAGAATCAGTGGTGTTTTTCCTGAGAAAGAGGAGGCGATAGCATCTGATGAAGGGTTTTTTAAGGGCATCTATAAGTCCTGCAAACAAATCATTAGCATCCCTGACATCACCAGTAAATTCTTAATCATGGTCTCTATTTAGCAAAGAGTTAACAATCTTACTTGATCATCATTTCTGGGAACTTTCTAAGACAAAACAATATTCATGGTAATGAATAATCCATCTCAGTGAAGTACTGATCAAACAGAAGTTAGATATGGAACAAGGAGAAGTTAGGCAGCAGACTAAGAAGGCAATGACTATGCCAAAAGGAGAGTTATACTGGAATTCTTCTCAGAGACACATCTTCAAACCACAGAATCCTCCAGTCTGAAAAGTCTCTTCATCAAGGGACCATAAGGAAGGGGACAATTGTGGAATACTGGTAGATTTCAGGTGACTGAGACTTTACTACAAAATAAAGGATGTTTGGAATCATTATTTCCTTTTAATAAAAAAATCCTTTTGAAGCAGCCAAAAGAATGATGATCAAGGAGGGAAAAGAAAGAAAAGCTTCAATTTGTTTTATTGGAATCTCTGCTCTAGAGGACTTGCCTCATCTTTAGACAATGTTGACTTTATCTAGGAAAAAATTATATAGGAAGCTGGCTTCTTCAGGATCCTAAAACAGTTTTTTCCAGTGCTTCCTCTTCTCAATTTTGCCTTAAGTTCTTGTATTTTGCTTTCCTTTTATTTTTTATTTAGAATTTTTTTCACAGTATATATGCATGAGTAATTTTTAAAATAATATTATCCCTTGTATTCATTTTTCCAAATTATTGCCCCCCTCCCTCCACTCCCTCCCCCTGATGACAGGCAATTCCATACATTTTACATGTGTTACAATAAAACCTAGATACAATATATGTTTAAATGCCATTTTCTTGTTGCACATTAAGTATTAGATTCCGAAGGTATGAGTAACCTGGGTAGATAGGCAGTAGTGCTAACAATTTACATTCACTTCCCAGTGTACCTTCTCTGGGTGTAGTTATTTCTGTCCATCATTGATCAACTGGAAGTGAGTTGGATCTTCTTTATGTTGAAGATATCCACTTCCATCAGAATACATCCTCATATAGTATTGTTGTTGAAGTGTATAATGATCTCCTGGTTCTGCTCGTTTCACTCAGCATCAGTTGATGTAAGTCTCTCCAAGCCTCTCTGTATTCCTCCTGCTGGTCATTTCTTACAGAGCAATAATATTCCATAACATTCATATACCATAATTTACCCAACTATTCTCCAATTGATGGACATCCATTCAACTTCCAGTTTCTAGCTACAACAAAAAGAGCTGCCACAAACATTTTGGCACATACAGGTCCCTTTCCGCTCTTTAGTATTTCTTTGGGATATAAGCCCAATAGCAGCAATGCTGGGTCAAAGGGTATGCACAGTTTGATAACTTTTGGGGCATAGTTCCAAATTGCTCTCCAGAATGGCTGGATTCTTTCACAACTTCACCAACAATGTATCAGTGTCCCAGTTTTCCCACATCCCCTCCAACATTCATCATTATTTGTTCCTGTCATCTTTTGCTTTCCTTTTATATGAATACTAATTCCCTTCTCTCCTCCATGAATATTTATAAGAAAGTACTTGGAGAGTTTCTTTTGAGGGATATGGAATATAGATTACCAAACCAAGGTGAAATTCATCACCCTGTTCTGCCAGGCAACATTCTAATTCTGTAAACATGGGATAGAGCACCTCTTTCCAATACCATCCAATACCTGCCTCAGAGTTTGTTCAGTTTTGCATGAATGTGAGAAGCAAAAATCCAATTACCTATTTAAAAGTTTAGAAAAACCCTTGATGTGACCTTGGCTATGGATGGTTTGAAGGAAGGAACTGGGTATATGTTAGTACAAGCTGTGTAAGCAAGTGTCAAGAGTTTTGGTTTTAGCACTGAAAGAACTGAGTTGTATTGCTAGGACTGGTACCCACTCACTGTGAATCTAAGCAAGTAATTTTTGCCTCTCTGAACTTTAGTTTCCTTATTTGTAAAGTGGCGATGATGATGCTTTCATCAGCTTCTTCACAAAGTTGTAGTAAGGCTCAAATGAAACAATGTATTTTTCTTAATATATCATTTATTTAACATTGCTAATTAACAACATTTTACATATTATATTTAATGAGCAGAATCAGGAGATCACTGTACATGGCAACAGCAAGAACATATGATGATCAATTCTAATAGGCATGGCTCATCTCAACAATGAGTTGCTTCAGGCCAGTTCCAATGATCTTGTGATGATGCAAGCCATCTACATCCAGAGAGAGGACTGTGAGAACTGAGTATGGATCATAACATAGCATTTTCACTTCTTTTGTGGTTGTTTTCTTGATTTTATTTTCTTTTTCATTTTTCTTCCTTTTTGATCAGATTTTTGTTGTGCAGCAAGATAATTATATAAATATGTATGCCTGTATTTGATTTACATATATTTTTTCTATGCCTAACATAAATTGTATTGTTTGCCATCTAGGGGAGGGAGTGGGGGGAAGAGGAAGAAAAATTGGAACACAAGGTTTTGCAAGGGTCAATGTTAAAAAAATTATCCTTGCATATGTTTTGAAAATAAAAAAAACTTCAATAAAAATAAAAAAGTTATAGGGTAATTTAAAAAATCCTTTAAAAATAAATATTAAATTTGATATTTAATTTATGTAACATTTAATCTATTATTTATTTCATTAAATGTTTCTCAATTACACTTTTTAAAACTTAACATTTACATTTTAAAACAACTTTTAACACTGACTTTTTTCTTAACCTTTTGAATTCCAATTTCTCTACCTCCTTCTGAGTTCCCCCATCCCTTTGAAAGTCAAGAAATAAAATAATTATACATGTGAAGTCATATAAAAGATATTTTTATGTTAGCCATGTTGCAAAAGAAAGTACATGTATGTGCACATGTGCACATGTAAACAGAAAAATACAATGGAAAAGTCATGCTTTGATTTGCACTCAGACTTTATTAGTTCTCTTTCAGGAGGTCAGTAGTAATTTTTCATCCTGGTTCCTTTGGAATAGTCTTGGATCACTGTACTTATCACAGTGGTTAAGTATTTCAAAGATGTTCATCATTATAATATTGTTGTTAATGTGTAGAATGTTCTGGTTCTATCCACTTCATTGTACATTAATTCATATAAAATGTCCCAGGTTTTTCCTGAAACCATCCTGCTCATCATTTCTTAGAGCACAATGGTATTCTATCACAATACAATACTACAATTTTTTCAGTCATTCCCTAATTACTGGATAGACATCTCCTCAGTTTTCAATTGTCACCATGAAAAGAGCTGCTATAAATATTTTTGTACCAAAAGATCCTTGTCCTTTTTTTTTTTTTTTTTTTTTTTTTAATAATTTTGAGATTTAGACCTAGTAATGGCAATGTTGAGCTGAAGGGGATGAAAAGCCTTTGGACATAGTTCCAAATTGCTCTCCAGAATGATTGATCTAGTTCACAACTCCAATAACAGTATATTGGGGAGACCTTATATTCTTAAAACTTTAACAAACTTTAAAATCTTATGGTCATACACTATCTATATGACTCAACCCTCTCAGTGTCCTAGATAATACTCCAAGAATCTGGATTGCAGGAAGGTGCCAACTTGATTTAGGAGAGGAAATTCCTCATCTGAAGCTCCTTACATTATTGAAATCATAGTTTTGGTCCTAATGAATAAATATATTCATACACAAATATAACTTACTATTATGACAGCACTCAACCTGCTCTCCTGGGAATTAAGAAAATTCTTTATTTTGGTGTGTTTTTTTTTCAAGTGAATTCTATAAAACCAACATTATCAGATATCAGGGTATATAATGTATTCTTGGGTGAACTACTTGGCAGCTTCTATTACAGTCCAGGTCTTATCCCGTGCTGGAATTCCAGTCCTTTGTATTTCACAATGAAATCTCAAATTCAACAATATAAAACAAAATTTGGTGTAATTCAACCCTATTTGGAATTTCTCCATTTTTTCTAGGGAAAAAAAATCCTACCGTCCCATTCTGGTACCATCCTCCCAGGCTAATAATTGCTCAATGTCATCCTTAAGTATTATTCCACATATCTGATAATATTAATGTTATTAGCAATAATAATGTAATTAGTAATACTAATAACAGCTAGCTATTTCTACAGAACTTGAGGGTTTGCAAGACGCTTTACAAGTGTTATCTCATTTGGTACCCATAATAGCTTTTTAACACAGGGGTTCAATATTCAGCCAACATTTCTCCCTTTTTCTCCCTCAGGTACCACCCACCTATTCTAGGATCTCTTTACATCTAATTTGGATTATAGTTGAACCTCTTCAAGTCTCTCCCATCCTCAATCTACATAGCTTCTATTGATATTTCCTAAAACATGCATCTGACCATGACACTCCCCTTCTCTAAAACTTCAATGGTTCCCCATCGCCTCTAGAATAAATTATGAACTCCTCAAGCTGTCATTTAAAGCCCCCTTCAATTGGACTTCAGACTCCTTTGGGGATTTGCTTTCATATTTCCCCCTTCACAAGATAAACCAGACTGCTAACTATTCCCTGTACATATATACCATTCCATCTCCTAATTCTTTGTCTTTGTAAAAGACTTTCCTCAAACTGGAAATCCCTCTTTCCTTATCTCTGTCTTAATTACCAGCTTTTATCAGTTGTCATCACCTAGCAGAGATCTTTTCTGACCCTACCCTCCAGTTTACAATCCTCATTAGAACTTAATTTGTGATTATGCACTAAGTAAATTCCCTAAGAGGCTGGATTTCTGTTGTTTCTATGTTTTTCACTTTACTATCTCTTGAGGACCCAATACAGTATCATGCACAATGAGGCAGCTAGATGGCATGGTAAATAGACTTTTAGTATTGACATTAAGACGATCTGAGTTCAAATCATATAATCTGATACTTACTAGCTGATACTAGCTATCTAACAATAGATATATCACTTAATGTCCCCCATCTCAATTTCCTTTTCTGAAAAGGAGAATAACAATAGCACTTACTTTGCTAGGATGGATTAAGAGAAAGGACTGTGAGGATGTTGTGAGGAGTAAATGAAATAACATAGGGTGTGCAATGTTTTACATGTTAAATGAGTTCTTAGCCTATAGTCCGTGGACTCCCAATTTTAAGGCATCTATGAACTAGAAGAAAAAAAAAATTATGGCTTTTTTCCCCCCACCAACCTTGGGTTTCCTTTGTAATCATATGCATTTACTTTATGCATTTTAAAACTTCTTTCTCAAAAGGGATCTATAGGCTTGATCACACTATAGCCCAAAGAATACAGGACACAACTAAGGTTAAGACCGCTCAACTAAATAAATTCAGTCTAGTACTATTGGTTACCATGAGTGCCTAACAAGTGTTTATTCACTCGAATATACTGAATTTTGTGTTTCTCCTAAGAAGCACTGAGTGGGCCAAAGTTTCCACTCCATTCACCAGACTCCTTCAGGAATCCAAAGCCCCAGCCTTGCCTGTTTTTGTGGGGCTAATCATATTCTGCAGCTGGATTCAGATCCTCACTCAGAGGCTTCACGGCAGAAAAAAAAAAAAAAAAAAAAACAATCTCATGGTATGGGTCTAACCAGCCCAGCCCAAGGTGGCAACTCTTAGTCAAAGGAGTGGGAATATGAATAGAATATCAGATGAAACCTTTGCTGAAACAAATCCCCTTTTTTCTGCTTTCCATTCAAAACAACAAAAATAGAGGGCAAATAGGCATGAATTATGGAGAAGGCATTCACAGAATGTGTGCAGGGAAAGGGGGGCCCTATCAAGGAGTTCTTTATCTTTCTCCCCTCCAATTTCATTCAGGAAAAGGATGAGTCATTGAGGCACTATGTCCTTTTGCCCTGGTGCCACTGTAGCAACCCACCTCCCTGGCATGGCTCAAAGCATTGTCTTTTTTTAAATAGTTAAAAGTGAGGTTGTTTTGTTTTTATTTTGTTTTTTAATTTTTTAGCTGCCAGTCAATCAAAGGTCACTGAGCAAATCTCAGAGAGGACCACAGCCAGGAAAACCCACACACGCTTTGTTCAGCTTGTCCAGACAAGATTCAAGCGGACTTCATAACTCTTTTTTTGTCAGAAATTCTTGCCCCTAAAGGCCAATTTCCTCTAAAAACGTCACTAGCTGAGGGGGTGGTTCAGCTGGAAGACCAAGGTAACTCCCTCACTGTTCTAGGATCAAAGGCCTGTGGGCAACTCATTACTTCCCCCAAGCTAAGCAGCTGTGCTTGAGTTCTCAGGAAAGTGAGCACGCCAGCCTGGTTCACAATAGTGACAAGTTTAATGCTCAAGCACAAAGTACATTCACATGGATAGAAATAGCTTTGAAAAAAATCAACACCCCTTTAGTGTTTGGAGGTGGGAGCCTGCGAAATATCAAGTTCCAAAGCCAAGAGCATTGAGGCAATTCAGACTCATGGAGCTACTCAATGTGCAGAGGACCATTGGTTCAATGATCGAGACTGATGTTAAAAAGGATACCCAGGTCTGGATTTGCACTTGTCTCTTATCCTGGAGTTAGGCCAGCAAGCTGACTACAAGGCTGGATTAAACATATCTCCATTTGGGACAATGGAGTATTCCCAGGCCTGATGTAAATATGTATGGTCAGTGGTAGAGCTCTGATATCCTCAATCCTAGCATTAGTGCTGTCTCCAGGCTAGAAATATGCTGGTGTTGCCAGAGCTATTCCTCTCTGGAAAATTCAGGATCCATTTAATATAGTGAGGCAACCCAAGTTTGTCTGGACACTGAACTAGGACCTGAGATGCTGCCCTTCAACTATGTCCCAGAGCAGTCTAGGCTATTGGGAGCTTACTTACCATTAAAGGAAACAATGATGGACTCAGGCTTGGAGGGAGACTCTTTGTGGATTAATCTACCTATCATACATACCTCCAGTGTCCAAGTAGCCACATCCTCCTATGTCATTCTTGTCCTAACTGACTTAACTGATTACCTTTTCTCTTGCCCTTCCCATTATAGGACATTTGGTGGGATATCTCCCTTAGGAAGTTATCTAGGTGAGTCAGGTCCAAATAATGGAATATGGGCTTCTCCTCTACTCTTCTTCAAGTCCTACTGGAGCAGCATCAGGAAATCAGCTCTCAGGCCATGCTTTATCCCTTTGAAAAGTGAAGGGTACAGATATGTGATGTCTGACACTCTTTCCCTCCATAGAGTCTCAGATTGACACACACACACACACACACACACACATACACACACACACACGTGTATATATATAGAGAGAGATTTATCTTTTTTAGTTTTTTAGTTATATTCATTTTAAATATATTTCCATATGAGTTATGTTGGGGAATAAAAATCAGAACAAAAGGGAAAAGCCACAAGAAAGAATAGATCGAAATAGAAGGAAAAAAAAAGGTAGAAATCATATGCTTTGATCTATACTCAATTTCCATAGTTTTCTCTCTGGATACAGATGGTATTTTTCATCCAAAGTTGTTTTTTGAAATTGTCTTGGATTGCTTGGATGCATGTTTTATGAAGCTTTGAAAATAGTTCCAAATTGTTCTCCAGAATGGTTGAATCAATTCAAAACTCCACCAACAATCGTGAGTGTCCAATTTTCCCATATATCACTTCAACATTTATCATTATCATTTCTTGAGATTGACACGTTTTAATGGGCATTTTCAAGTAAATTGATTCTTTCATGTCAAGTCTAAGGTATTTATCAGTATCACAGGCCATGTGCTATATAGTGTCTCCTAAGAAATGGTTCTCATTTCAGTGGGAGGATCCCCAACTGCTCTTCTCTGTGAAGCACATTGAATTAGTTGCTTTCAGCCCCAAAGTATCTCCAAGGTCCCTAGGCATGATAATCATGCTTTCCACAGTGAAAAAGCAAGTGTGTTTGTGTACATGTTACCATGCATGTGTATGTATGTGTGTGTGTGCCTGTGTGTGTTGGGAATGGGTTCATTAAATGCCAGGCAATGATCCATCAATTAGAATGGACCTTTTGAGTCCAACTATTGCTTATCTGTCCATCTTGGAAAGGAACTTAAGGGATACTAGGAATCAAAGCCAGAACTGGATGGAATCAGAAGAAAGGTAAGGAGTCATAAAGAAGATTTAGGAGGGGCAAATAAGGTTCAGGAAGGTAGGAGACACTTGCGATGTTCCCAAGATGATCAATGTCAACAAAACCCATCTTCACTATGACACAGTGTGGCCACAGACTTCAAAACAGATAAATAAACAAAAATTATAACTGGTAACCCAAAGGACAATGGAAAGTTGGGGATTAGTTGATTACAAAATGGTACCAAGAGTGATTTTTCATACACATAAAAATGTCATAAGAGGCACATCTCAAGATAGGTAAAATGAGGAAAAGGAATAGGCTACTCGTGAAGTAGGAGTTAAGGGTAAGAGAAATACAATAAGAGAGGTATGTTATTAGCATTTTTGAGTTAGGAAAAGACACAGAGGAAGGCATTAGCTGGGCCTCCTATTATCAAGAATTCTACATGATGGGAAGGACTGTGATCAGCATAGTGAAGACCAACACTTCTGCACTCGTAGATCCATTACTGTGCTGATATTAAAAAAAAGGATACTTTCCTGCTCCTTACCTTCCCAATGGATTACTCCCAAGAGGGCTAAGCTTAAGGTACCAGAACAGCCCATAAAAAATTTGTAAAAAGAAATAAAAGCAATGGTGGCAAGAGACAAAAGAAGTTTAGGACTAGAAATCAGACTTCTTATTTCATTATCAAGTTCTTATCTTGGCTCTACCATTATTTCTTTTCCTGTCTCCGGGCCTCAGTTCCCTCTTCCGTAAAATTAAGGGGGTTGGGCATTTGAATAGTCTTACACTTCTCCCCCTCCTCCCCTAGGAATGATATATTATTATTGGGCATTTGTGCTTTGGGGATTAACATTCCAGAACTAGAGTTGGAAGGGACCTAAAAAGCCATCTAATCTCTACTTCTCTCTCCCCTTTCCAGGAGAAGAAACTGAGGCTCAGGGAGGCTGAGTGACTGAAGACAATAGGATCATAAATCTAGAGGAAGCATTCTTCATCTTGGAGACACAGATTCTCAAGACATCCACAGATATATTTCAAGTGAGGTCTGTGAATTGAATGGGGGGAGTACTTATTTTCCCTAAAATTTAACATTTTCATCAATGATTGAAAAACACATTCCTGAGAAGAGGTTCATAGCCTTCACCAGATTGGTTGCCCAAGAATTCAGGACTCACAAAAGGCTAAAAACTTCCAGTATATATGTGGAAGCTTCGTCTGAAGCCATCTAGTCTAATTCCATTCATTTGGCATTTCACAGAGAAGGAAAAGAGAATTTCACAATGGTCAATGGATTTGCCTAAAGTACTTTCAGAAATAATAAGAAATATTAACGAGCATTTTCAATAAAATTTACAACTCACAAAATACTGTACAGCTAGTATCTCATTTGATACTCACAACATTCTTATGAAGCAGGAACTATTATATACCCTGAATTTAAAGATGAGGAAACTAAGGTTAAGAAAGATTTTTAAAAAGCTATAGCTAGCTGAGAAGACAAGGTGATCAAGATATAGCCGTGGCCATAATAGAGATGCCCAGGAGTCAGAGGTTTCCAGTGATGGGGACTCTGGACTTCCCCTACCTGTGATAGCTTTTACTATCAGCATTTCCTGGAGTGAGGAAGACTTGGGACTGACTTCTGCATCAGATGCTTACTAGCTGAATGAAGCTAGTCCAATCATTGAACTTCTCTGGGCTTCAATTTCCTCCTCTGGGGATGATCTATAAGATGCTTATGAGTTCTAAATGCATGGTTTTATTTTCTAAGTTTGGATTTCTAAATCCAAATTTAGAGGAAACCCAATACAGCAAGTCCACCTTGCCCAGCATTGGGTTTTGCATCAAGTAGCCACTCAATATGCTTGGCAAAGAACTACATGAATAAATTCTACATACTACAGCACATAATATCTTATAAAGGCTCTTTAGATTTAGTGTCATAGTCAGAGGGCTCAGGATAACACTTTTTCACGTTTTATTTTATTTTAATAGCTTTTATTTTTCCAAATACATGCAAAGATGTTTTTCAACATTCACTATATATATATATATATATATATATATATATATATATATATATATATATATATATATATATATATTTCTTTGATCCACATTCAGTCTCCATAGTTCTCTCTGGGTGTGGATGACTCTTTCTATCACAAATCTTTTGGAGTTCCCTTGAATCACTGTATTGTTGAAAAGAGCCAAGTCCATCACAGTTGATCATCCCCTAATCTTGTTGCTTCTTTGTACAATGTTCTCTTGGTTCTACTCAATTCACTTAGTATCAGTTTATGCAAGGCTCATGACAATACTTGTTAAAATTCCCAAAGGCTAAAAGTTCTCATGGCCAAGAATGATTATTTTCATGCAGAAAAGAAAACTACTCCTCCAAAGGTCTAGCTGACAGGGAAGGATTTCAGGTTAGAAAGGACTTCCTGTAGAGGTCACTGGGGATATCATCTCATTTTATAAAAAAGCAATTTAGCCCAAGAGAAGGCCCAAAGTCAAGTATGAGAATGATAGTGGTTGCATCCAGATTCAAATTCAGTGACAACTCAGATCCAAGTCAATACCTTTCCCCCTGAACAACAGTGCACGCACATGGGAAATACACAGTCTTTCATGCAGGGATTAGGAAGAATGTATCCATGAACATTTGTGCATGTTAGAATGCTTCCTAAGAGTTGCCCAATAGAAAAGATCCCTGAGCATCATCTTAGTACAGATGAGAAATCTGAAAGGGGAAGGGGCTGCCCAAGGGCACTGCCCAGAGCGACTTGGTGATAGTATTGGGATTCAAATATATGACTCCTTCTTCCTAATGGGCTCATCTTTCCGCTACATGTCTTTCTCATGAATGGGATCCTCCCAGGGCGTTTTCCCCAACCCCATTCAAGGAGGGAGAAGCCCTGGCAGAGAAAAGGTGCCTGCCTGCCTGCCTGTCTGCCTGCAGCTATCTGAGGCCAAGGTGTGGCTGCATGCCTGCTCCTGGATGACTCATGCCCACCTTCTGACTGAACACATTCCAGGAAAGGCCTGAGGCACTGCTTCCTCTGCTGAACCACCCTTTTCCCATTGCTGCTCTGCCACATTGGCACCCAGAGGTGAGACTAGGAGGGGCAGGAGCACCAGGCTATTTCTCTGGCCTTTACTCCTAGAGGAAGCATGTTCTTCTGGAGAAAATCAATCCAATGCTGAGACCACAAAGTCATCAATCCAACTCTCATTGGAAGCAGATATTCCCACTGAACCCTTTGACCCAGATCTCTTCCTACTATGAATTTATTCCAAGAGGTCAGGGCCAGAAAGAAAATCCCCATATTTGCCCAAATGAAGCACTTTATGTGCTAGCAAAGAATGCCCATTAATGGCACAACAAATGGAAAACTTTGAGAATAATGGAAGATTTCACTATTATAAGAATCAATGAATATGGAGAATATAATGAAGTAAAGGAAGACCAATGTGGAATAATTCTAAGCAAAATTAGCAAATCCTGGAAAACTATTCACAATGCAACAATGTAAACAGAAAGTGTTGAGGGGAAGGATAATCAAAAAAAATCTAGTCGGCCTGGAATAATGAATAGAATATTAGACCCAGAATCAGAAAGGCATGGGTTCAAATCCCATCTCTAAAATTTATTACTTATAAGAGCCTGGACAAGTTGCTTAATCTCTCTAAGCCTCAGTTTTTTTATTCACCCATTAAATGAAGGGTTTCTTCTAAATCTAATCTTTTCTTTTATGAGCTTGTAAAATTGAACAGGATGGGATTCTCATGATCAAATTCGGCTAACATAGAAGAGATGAAATGATTTCTGTCTTTATGGTATCTCTCTCATAGAATATGATCTTCTTTTTCTTCTTCTACTTCTTCTTGTTCTTGTTTTTGTTCTGCTGCTGCTGCTGCTGCTGCTGCTGCTGCTGCTACTGCTGAGGCAAGTGGGGTTAAGTGACTTGCCCAGGGTCACACAAGAATATGAATTTTTTGAAAGCAAAGACTTCCTATTTGTATTTCTAGTGCTTAGCTCCATGAATGGTATATAGAGATTTCTTAATAAATGCATCCTTATTCATTCATTTAAAGTGGTAAGGGTCTATGGGCATGGAACATAGTGCTTGGTTTATATGTTGGTTGATATTTCCCTTTCCTTTTCCTGTTCTTTGTTGATGGCATGACTCTCTAAGTGGCTTTGGGGAAGCATATATTGAGAGACAATATGAAAAGAAAAGAAGTAAATACATATTTCTTTTTTTTTTTTTTAAAGTAGGTGCTTCTCTACCTAGACCATTTTGTTCCTATTTTCCCAAACTGTTTGATTTCCTATCTGTCCTTTATGACCCTTCTCTAATGCCACCACTTCCATGAAATCTTTTCTGATGTATCCCTTCTGGGTTTGACCTGTCCCTTTTCTCCACACTTTATTTCTAGTACTTGCAGCCTTTATTACAGCTCAAACTTATACAAATCAGAAAAGAAGCATTTTAATAAGTGGACCAAGGGAATGGGTGAATCCAGTGAATTGAGATGGGAGATAATAGAAGGAATAACTAGAAGCCCAGTGTGACTGGAATGTAGCACATGGAAAGGAGAGAAATTTGCAAAATTTAGAAAGGGAGGGTGCAGGAAAATCATAGGTATTATTCAAGTCCAAATGAGAGGATTGATATTTCATCCTATAATCAATAGGGAGCCATTAGAAAAAAGAAAAAATGCAACAAGCAATATTAGGCCCCCACTGTATTGAAGCAATACAGTTCTATTGGGGAGTGGAACTGGGGAATGAATACTCTATATCCCCAGAAGATTGGATTAAAAAAAAAAAGGAATAGAGGGGACTAGTGAATAGAGGAGAGAGTGGCGATCTATAGTCTTCTATAAGATAGCATATGAGCTGAGCTTTAAAGCATGTCAGAGATTTCATGGGGAAAAGGGAATGCTTTCAGGTGTCTGCAAAGGCATGGAGATAGGAGGTGAAAAGTTGTGCATAGAGCACAGTAAGAAGACCAGTTTGGCGGTAATGCAGAGTTCATGAAATAGAGTATTGTGCAATAAGCCTGAAGCTAGATCATTCAGGACTTTAAAAACCAGATAACTTGGTATTTGATCCTAGAGGCAAAAAAGGGTAACTGGAGTTTATTAAGCAGGGGAGTGACATGATTCGACCTGTGTTTTGAAAATATCCATTTGGCAGCAGTGTGGACAATTGATTGGCAAGGGGAAAGATTGGATGCAATGATACCATTAGAAGTCTATCACAATTGTCTGAATAAGAGATGATAAGGACTTGAATCCAAGTGGTGGCTCTGGAAATGGGTAGAAGGGGATAGATTTGAAATATATTGTGGAAGTTGAATCAATAAGACTTGGCAATGCATTAGAAATGAAGGAAAAAGTTGAGGATGATTTTTCAGTTTTGGAAAATGGTGGTGTTCTCAAAATGGAGAAATGATGAAGGAAGATAGATTTGGGGGAAAAGATAATGAGTTTCTTTTTAAGCTATGGGACATTTAATTGATATATCTAAGAGGTGGTTGGCAATATAGAGTACGTTCAGGAAAAATGCTCAGATTGAATGTAGACATTTGGGCGTTATCTGAACAGGAATTATAAATTGAAATCACAGAAGTTGATGAAATCATGAAGAGCAGGTAGAGATAAGATAGTACAGGATAGGGCCTGTGGATATAGCCATGCATAGAAAGTTGATTATGGAAAAGGCTAAAAACCTATCAGACTGCTAGAAGGACAATCAGAAGATAGCATTGGAAGAGTTAAGTGACAAGGAAATGGATCAGCAATACCAAATGCTTCAGTGAACCTAAGGAATATGAATACTGAGAAAAGGTTATTTGGCAATGAAAAGATCACAAATACTCTTGGAGACAAAGTCATATCAGTTGAGTGTTCAGATTGAATACCAACTTACAAGAAGTTGAGAAGAAGAATGAAGGGGAGAAATTGAGCCAAGGAGCAGAGACAGCCTCTGAGTTACTGATGGTGGCCTATCATCAAAGCACTGGAGAGCACCTGGGGCTTCTCATGGCTTTGTTATAGTCAGGCAACTAGTAAATGATAATAATAGCCTAAGCCTCTGGTCACCTGAGTCATTTGGAATCTCAAATATGGTTTTAATGCCTTTTAAGGAAAAACTGGCATTAACTGGCATGGGAGCGAGGCTTTAGGATACTGTTTCCATCATACCACACACCTTGGTATAAGTCAAGGTCTTCTAAGGGACATTCCACCTATGTGATCCTTTTTTTTTTATTCTCCTTCCCTGCCCTCTCCAATTGTTAGTAGTCTCTCTTTTTTAAGTATGAGAAATTATCTTCTCTTGTATTTAATTATTAATGATGGTATTATTGACCAAAGATTTTTGCACTTCTTTACTTCCTCATCAAGAAATCAACCACTGTTGAAGTCTGTGTTTAAAAAATACCCAATCAGAATGGCTAAGATCTAATCAAAGATAGTAAAAGAATTCTAAATTTAGGCAAATGGGTGCATTCATGCTCATGGTATTTACTCATATAAGTTTGGGAAAATGTTGATTCTCCCTTTTGTCAGATAGGTAATAAGGAAATTGACATCTTTTTGTCCAAGATTTGGGTGATCCAAGTCACATACCCCAAGACACTCATTTTAATATAGTCCATCTTTTCGTTGTAATATTCCTTTTCTCTTTAAGTATTAACCAATCAGAGTTGATTGCCATTCCAAGGGCGTATAAACGAGAGATCGATAGTATAAGAGAGATGGCTAAATGATTATTGTTCTGTTAATTAAACATGCTGGCCTTATTAACAAAACGATTAAATTACCCAGAAATTGTGTTTCTTGGAAAATTTTTAAACATCACAATAGCATTGCATTTACTATCTGCCTGCAGAATTCAAACTCCTTAAAGAAAGGGGTTATGTCAAGTTTGTCTATTTTATTTTATGTTTCAGAGGTCTTGGGATGTATTGTAATAGATACTTTATTGAAATGAAATCAAATCAAGAAAATATATTGAAAAGGGGAGCAAGATATAAGAGATGGACTGCAATAATGCTCCACTGGATCGTTAAAATTCCCAGAGGTGGACAATAAGCCCCTTCTCTCTAGAGAATCTGTGAATGTTTATTAGCAAAATTCACACTGTAGCAGACAAACAGTACACTGCACCAATAGAGGAAGTTTCTTCACAAGCAAAATCATAAATTCAGCAAAGTATTAAAAAATTCTCAATGTCATTTAAACAAAGCTTGAAAGAAGTTCACTTATTATGTGTGATGAAACTTTTTTTTTTCAAAAAAAACCCCCCAAAACATTTTTCTCCTTTGGTATTTGACACATGAAAAAAATGAGGAGTCCAAATGGAAAGGAACACCCCCACCTTCTTACTTACTCCCAAGATCACTCAACTCCTACTTCCCCCTTCAAAGATGGTATTGAGGATTTCCAGATATGGATGGAAAGGTGAAGTTTAATGTGGAACAAGGAACAAAAGAACTGTGATCTCTCTGAAATCCCATCTCCTCAGGAAGCCAAGTACATCACTTTTTCAATCCCACATCCTCTTGGCCTACAAAGTAAAGCACTGACCCTATTAATTTTAACATGGCCTTCAGCTTTTATTGTAGCCAGTCTATACCCTCGTTGGTGATGCACTATAATAGACCAGGCTCAAGAAAGCACTCCTGGTTGGTCTAATTAACTGGAATATGTCCTTTGGGTCTCTTCTAATGGTTATAATTAGGGAAATCCTCTACATGTGTAACACATTATTATTTTTTCTTCTAAATTAAAAAAAAATCATAAACAAAAAAATTGGATTTCTGCCTTTCTATTCCAGTATAATGAACATTTTCCAGAACTTGCCCTGAAGTCATCACACTGGACAGTGTCTGATTGGAGCTCTTTGGGATTTGCTCCAACACAGGCCTGTAGGTTATGCCTTGGGACCACATTTAGCTTTTTCATCTTTATCATGTCCTATGTCTTGCTATCCAGCAATTCCTTCTTGTACATGATCACAATGCCATGGGACCTGCTCTTGTTGGATTGCTTGGAGCCATAGCTGATTAATATGTAATTTTAGTTATGCTGGACAAGACTCATCAAATCCATCCAATAGGATAACCAGTAGATGGTATTATTTGTTCCTAAACAGCTGAATTTGCTACCACTTTTTCCTCTTCCTCATCCTCTTCTTCCTCCTCTTTCTCCTCTACTTTCTCCTCTACTTTCTCTCCTTACCCTCCCTTTCTTTTCTCTCCCTTTCTCTTTCCTATCTCTCCTCTTCTTTCTCATGAATGAATAGGGAGAAATTGAGCCAATGAGCAGAGACAGCTTCTGATTACTGATGGTGATCTACCATCAAAGCACTGGAGAGCACTTGGAGCTTCTCATGGCTTCGTTATATCCAGGCAACCAGAAAGTGATAATAATAGCTTAAGCCTCTGGTCACTTGAGTCATGTGGAGTCTCAAATATGGTTTTAATGTATTTTAAGGAAAAACTGGCATTAACTGGCATTGTCATTGTCATTGCTGTTTTCATCTCCACCCTCCTCCTCCTTCTCCAAACATTACTTCTAATTTATCCTGTCTGGATCTTTTTATATTATAGTTGTTTGCCCAATCAAAAATCTCACTCTAACAACTCTAGACATAATCTTGTAATACTTTAAATCTCCTGGATTTGAGATTATCCTGTTTCACATGATCTCCAACATGCACATTCTAATAGCGAATTGTGGTTTTCTAATAGCAAATGAATCAAAATTGAATAAAACCTAAAGATATTTCTAAAGATTTGTGACTTGGTTAGATAGGAAGAGATAACCATTTTATATTTTCCTGTGTGTAGCTATGAGAATATGGAAGAGGTTTAAGAAGGTTCATTCTAGAGCTCTGTTGCTTTATCACTTGCCCATAAATAAAACAATTGAGTTGCTCAACGATGTTCAAATCTTAGCAGGCTTCATATAACTTGTCCTCCTCTATTACAAGGTCAAAAAATGATTGGTGCTCTGTATCTCTTATATTCACATAGCCAAAGATAAGTATAGATGAACAAACCAATCATAATCAGCCCTTTCTTTTACTCCCAAGGTCAGAGGAAAATTCCCTTGAGAAAGGGTTGAAGGGAAAATTGGGAAATATTTGTTCCAGAGTAGTGCAAATACTTCTCCATTGCCAAAGCTAGTGCTTCACAAATGTGATTTCCTATTAGACTAGTAGGAATTTAGAATATTCATTTCATTACAATGGACCTGACAAATGGTTATTCAGTCTAAATATAAAGTCTTTCAATGGAGAACCTATCACCTTCCATGACAATACATTCCACTTTTGAAGAGCTTTGAGGATTTTTCCCCTAAGAGCTTAATCTGATCTAATCAACCTGTTCTAATCTATTAATATGAAAAAAAATGAGAAACAGACAAAGAAATACTAATCAACAAGGATTATAACCATGATTAATAATAAATGGTCTATTAAAAAAACTAGAAAAAATTATCTTAATGGGGATACACTGAAAGTCTTTCTAATAAGATCAGGGGTGAAAGAAACAATGATACCACTGCCACTATTATCATTCAATATTGCACTAGAAATGGTAGCTATAGCAATAAAACAAGGAAAACAATTCTATCTCTTCACATTATGCGTGCTACTAGTTTTCTCTCACATACACAACCTTCCATTACAGAGACATTCAACTAATCACTTATAATATTAATATATAATGTCAATTTGTTAATAAGGGGATGAAATTTTTCCACCTTTAATATTAATTTACTCTCTCATTTCCCCTCTTGAAATCCTTTAGTATACCTTTTGCTTTCTAAATTCTTTAACCCACTCATGCTTTCTTTGCTCACAAGATGCAATGTATATTTTTTTGTTAATCAAACAATATTCTCCTGTTCCACATTCATATCCTTGCTTTGCCCTAGCTACATAAAAATAAACATTTCATTTCTTAGTGTTTCATGGAAGCATTTAGTTTTCCACTGTTTGTTCAGTTTACATGCCAAATAATCTGTTCTCTAATAGATTCTTTTGAAGGAATGATTCAAATTCTTCTGTTTTACTGAATGAATATTCATTTTTTTCTTTGATGTTTAAACTCAGCTTTTCAGGATATGTTATTTTTGAATGTCAGTCAATGTCATTTGTTTTTCAGAATATCACATTCTAACTTTTATTTTCATTTGTTTGTAACCACAGAATAATATTTTACTCTTTTAACTAGGTTGCTTTAGAATTTTAAGGACTTTTTCATCCCTTTACTGGCTAAAAAAATTCTTTGTGATTTATATTTCAGGTTTCTTTCTAATTGTGTTCTATAGATTCTCTTGACCTGAATTTTGCCATCTGCTTTCAGTACTTCTGGACAATTTTTCTCCATAATTTCCTGGTTTGTGGTATTTAGGTGTCCTTTTTCATGATTCCTTTTTTCATGACTTATAATCCTCAGTCTCCATATTTTATGTTCAAATTCAACATTTTGTTTCATAAAAATTTTACAATAGGATCATAGGATCCTAAGAGCAAGGAGTCTTGGAGGCCATCTAATTCAATTTCTTTGCTTTAGAGATGAAAATCTATAAAATGAGTATGGAAGTTTAGAGGCATATATAAGTCCACACAGGTAGTTACAGAAAAAAAATCACAGAGCAACTAAATTTAAGAGATGCATCAGATATCAGTAGCTATTCAGCCAAAGAATATTCATCATGGCATGCTTGATCAGAGGTTGCCCAATCTTTGCTTGGTGACCTCTAAGGAGGGAAACACCATTTTTTGAGGCAGTTCATTTTATTTTGAAACATTTCTAATTGTCAGAGAATTGTGGTTTTTTCCCCCTGACATCTAGCCTAAATTGGTCGCCATACAAAATTCAACCATTGCTTCTAGTTCATTCTTCTGGATACAAGCAGAATAAATCTATCTTCCACATTAAAGTTCTTTGATTTTGAATTTTTTCTTGAATTTTCCAACCTCACCACTGAATATTTTATTAGGTCCTTCAAGCAGTCCTCATATATTACTGATTCAAGACTCTCAATATCCTTGTTTTTTTATTATAGCTTTTTATTTACAAGATTATATGCATAGGTAATTTTTCAGCATTGACAATTGCAAAACCTTTTGTTCCAACTTTTCCCCTCTTTCCCCTGCTCCTTCCCCCAGATGGCAGGTTGACCAAAACTCTCAACATCCTTGTTGTCCTCCTCTAGCTCCGAGATAGAATTTGTACTAATGTACTGTCTCTATAACCACTATTTTTTTCACTGTAACATTTAGTCTCTTGCATGTGTTCTTTTCATCTGGGTAAGAACTCACTCACTTTTGTGCCTTTTATTCTGCATATTTTTAATTTCTATTCTATATTTCTCTTTTTCAGAGCATTTGCTAATAGGGAGATTTCTCTTTTTGTTTCAACCAATCAACAAGGATTTCTTAAGTGTTTACTAAGTAGCAAGTACCTTGCCAAGCATCCAGGGCACAAAGCTGAAAATGAAACTGTCTCTATTTTTGAGGAAATTACAAACTATCAAGTGTAGAAAGGTAAATGTATACAAACTTAATGAATAAAATTTGGGGTGAGAGGAAAGGGAAAACATGTGTAGCTGTGGAGGGGAACTCAAAAACATTCATGTGGAAGGTGTTGCTGGAGCAGAATCTTAGAAGAATTTTAGGTCATGAGGATGGCTTTCTAGGTGTGCAAAGGCACAGATTTAAAATAGAGAGGAGAGGAGGATCATGTATGAAGAACAAAAGAAGACTGATATAACTGGGCTATAGAGTAATGTATAACAAGACTGCAAAGCTAGAGTACAGCCTAGTTACCAAGGACTTCAAATGACAAATAAAGAGAATCTTCATTGGACCCTAAAAGTAACAGAAATTTACTCTGTGTGTGTGTGTGTGTGTGTGTGTGTGTGTGTCTGAAGAGAGAGAGAGAGAGAGAGAGAGAGAGAGAGAGAGAGAGAGAGAGAGAGAGAGAGAGAGAATGATGTGCTTAAGCAAAACTGCTTTTCTTCTAAATTCAGTAATTTTGGGTTACTCTTCCTAGTCTCTTCAAAAGTTTTATCCTTATAACATTTGCATTTTCTCATAATTAACAATATTAATATTTATAGTAATAATAATATCCAGCATTTATATTGTGCCTCTTATGTTCCAGGCACTGTGCCTAGTGTTTTACAAATATTTTCTCATTTGATCTTCACAACAAGTAGGGGCACTAGTATTATCTCCACTTAAATGTAGAAGAATCTCAGGTCGGCAGAGGTTAAATGACTTATTTAAAGAAACACAGCTGGTAAGTATCTAGGGCTGGATTTGAACTCAGATCTCTCCTCATGCAAGCCTAATCCTTTCTCCACTCTGCCTCCAGCTGCCATCACTTAGGACTTGCTGTTCAGCAGCATTCTCTCAGTTTTCACCTGTTTTAGGAGCTCTTGCTGACTTCCTACTTCCTGGGGATTGTTGTGAAGATCAAACAAGATCATATACTTATACACACCTTAAAACATGATAAATCAGCTGTTGTTGTTCTATCTTCATCCTGCTCAAGAGACTTGTTGATTCAGAATCCTTGTTGAAAAATACGTGTGGGGCAGCTAGGGGGTGCAGTGGATAGAGCACCAGCCTTGAATTCAGGAGGACCTGAGTTCAAATCTGATCTCAGACATTTCCTAGCTATATGACCCTGGGCAAGTCACTTAACCCCAGCCTCAAAAAAAAAAAAAAAAAAAAAAAGAAAAATACGTGTGCATTACTGTGACTTTTCCCCTTCAGTGTTTCATTAATTTTTCTTCTCAATCAGGTCTTCCCTGATCCAATCACTGCTGACTTAACAATACCTCCTTCCTCTCTTCTGAAAATGTGCTTCCCATCAAGCCTTTCCCTTGAGAGCCCTATTGCTGCCATGTTTCTCCCATGGCGTTTTCTTTGATGTCCTCTCTGATGCCCAGACTTGCTAATTTCTCTCACAAACTGAGTTAGGCAATTGAGGGACTGTAACATGGAGGCTTTAAGGAACAGTATCTTCTTTACCCAGCCTATTCTTCTGGTGTTCCATTCTCCTTTTACAACTGTTTCTTAAGAAAATTATTTCAAGAAACTTTTACACTTGTATTTCTTCTCCACCCTTCTCTTATTTATTTATTTGTTGGCTTTTTAGATTATACATGTACATTCACTTTTTACATATTTCTATATGAGTCATGTTGGGAGAGAAAATTCAAAATAAAAGGGAAAAACCATAAGAGGGGAAAAAAAAGACCAACCAAAAAAGGTGAAAAAAATTCAGTTTCCATAATTCTCTCTCTGGATATGAATGGCCTTTTCCATCCAAAGTTTATTGGGATTACCCTGTATCATTGGATTGCTAAAAAGATCCAAGTCTATCATAGTTGATCATCACACACAACCTTCTTAATTGCTGTGTACAATATTTTCCTGGTTCTGCTTGCTTCGCTCAGTATTACTACATGTAAATCTTTCTAGACCTTTCTAAAGATCACCCTGTGAATATTTTTTATAAAACAACAATATTCCATTACTTTTATATACCATAACCTATTCAGCCATTTCCACTCTTTCTGCTGGTTACCCATTTCTTACTATATCCTATTGATTTGTTTTAATCAATTTACATTTCTGGTCTTCTCCCTCTCCTGCTTTCTTGACCCCTGAGTCCTATAATCTTTTCATAATCATCTCCCCCTTCTTCTCAGGTCTTAGCCCTCATCAGATTCACTGTGTCTATTGACTCTGGAAGGAGGACTCTCCCTGGTAAATGTGTGAGTGATTCTCAGTTATTTAAAATTTCAGCAGCCACATGGCTTCTGGAGATATGCTTGGAATTACAGAAGGCATAAGAATGGAGAAAAGTGGAACATCCTAAGCAAAAGCAGAACCCATAGAGTGATCTAGTATATAAGGATTTTTCTCCCATAAAAAATTCTTTGGGATGGGTTCTTTTACTATCTTCTTTTTAAATTCATTGACTTTGATGAATATGGAGGCTTTTTAATTGTGTTGTTTTTTGAGCATTCTGTGACAGGATAGACCTAACATCTCAGGATTCCAATCTTTCCTCCCTGTGTTCATGCTGAAAAAAACCTCATTGCTATTTTTTCATATTAATGATTTCTCCTGCTGTTATTAATGGCAAGATAATTTTAGTGACTCATCACATGTGAATTATATACATTTCATAAGCACTCTGCTACTCATTATTTACGTGACCTTTGACAAGCCAATCTCCTTCTCTGAGCCTCAGTTTCATCATCTGAAAACTAAGGGGATTGAGTTTTACTTAGTATTTCTTCAGTTTCTATGTTGTATGCCCAAGCACTCCCATGTTATTATTTATGAAATAACATTTCTGACTGAATTGTCACTAGATGTCCTGGAAAAGAAAGAGAAAAGCTTACTGAGAACTGAGGATGTGGTGGAAGGCATGATGAACTGGGAATCTGGAAATCTGTTTGAATCTAGAAATTATAGCTTTAACAGTCCATTAAACTGTAAGCTTTTTGAGGGCAGATACTGTCTATGACTCTTTTTTATCCTCAGCATTTAGCACTATGCCTGTCATACAATAGCCACTTAATAAGTGTTTACTGATTGATTATATATATATATATATATATTTGTGTATACATACATATATCTATATAGATACATGTATATAAATATGTATATAGATATATTTGTTTGCTGAGGCAATTGGGGTTAAGTGACATGCCCAGGGTCACACAGTTAGGAAGTGTTAAGTGTCTGGACCAAATCTGAACTCAGATCCTCTTGACTTCAGGGCTGGTGTTCTATCTACTGCATTACCTACCTGTCCCCTTATTGACTGATTATTGAACAAAGTGCTAAGTTTATCTCCCTTTTATGGAGATATAAGTGGATTATATGCTTGAGGTCATGGATTTTAGCAGTGGTGATAGATTTAATCTAATTCATAAAGACAATACACACATTTGCATCTGTTGACCATTTAGGTATATCTGGCAGGCAAAGATGGTCCAAGGAGATATAATTAGCAGGCAAAGTGAATTGACCTCAAGTAGACTTCAAAGACATACATTTGCCTTGGTATTCTATGAGCTACAGTCAATGTCACTAAGCTGCCCCAAATGGAGGCTTCTTCTTAAGATTTAGGACTTTTCCTAAACCTAGATTCCCTGAATTGGGGCCAGAAGCAGACAAGAACTGGCACCTCAGTTTTCTAACAGTCACTGGCCCATGGTTTTAGCTATATTTCCTTTGTTGCTGCTCATTCATCAAGTTTTCTGGCATTTTGATCACTGATCACTGATTATTATCATCTCCTTCTGGAAAACTACCCAGTTGCTGCTCTTAGATCTCATTAGGAAGGTGATGTGGTGCTGAAATATGCTATTCTGCTTAGGGCACAATGAAAGGAAATCCAACAGAAAAACTTCTACTTTGTTTTACCCAGAAACTTTAATGGCTCCCAGGACATTTAAGTGAATCAAAAGTTCAAAGAGGAATTGGAACTTATCTACTGAAAACACTTCTTTTAAATAAGAGGAGATTCTGAATTGAATTTGTAAAATTGTTTTTCCCTCATTTAACTGACCTGAGCTTATAGAACAACCTGTAGAATATTGAAAATAAATGTAAATAAATTAATTTTGAAGAAATGGCACCATAATAGAACTACAAACATTAGTGTATTGTGTGATCTTGGACAAGTCCCTGCTGTTCTTCTATGAGTTTGAGCTGACTTATCTGTTTAGCATTTAAACTCCTTACAACTTGGTTTCTTCCTACTTTTCCAGCATTCCATCACTGATTTTCATTCACTACTCTATGGTCTAGTCTTGTCATATTGTCTTTCTTACTGTCTCTTCCCTAAGATCCTCATTTTCCACTGCTTTGTCTTTGTAATGACTGACTTCAATGCTTCTTCATCTCTACTTATTACAATCCATTCTTTGCATCAAAACTCTGCCATTAATGCCAAGCTTCCCAAATCTACCTTGTATTTTCATACATATTCTATGTATATTTAGATTTGTAGCAGTCGTATCCCCACCTCCATAAGAATGTAATCTTTTTGATGTTCATTTCACTTTGATTTTTGGTGTATCTGCTTACCACAGTGCCTAGCACACCATAGTCATTTAATACATGTCTTCATTCATTTATTCATTCTTTCAATCAACCCTTTTATTCATACTTTGCAATTTCAGTAGCTAGTACAGTGTCTGGAACATAGTAAGAGCTTAATAAATATTTATTTATTAATTGATTAAATACAGGGTATTGCACTAGAGGCTTTTAATTTTTATATATCATGATCACCTTTGGCTGGCTGGTGACGTCTATGGACCTTTGCTCAAACTATCTGATTCCGTCCTATGTTTTTAAATGTATAAAATCCATAAGATTATAAAGGAAACTGATTGTATCAAAACAGAATTACCAAAATACTTTTAAAATTCACAGAGAATATCCAGTTCTCTAGATGATCCCTAAGAGGTTCCTTGCAGCTCTCAAAACTAGAATACTAAGAAAAATACTGGCACTTGATATAAGCACATCTCTTATCAACTGAAATATTAGTGGGGGGGGGGGAGAAAGATATTTGACTCTCTATTAGCAATACTATAGAAAGATGACTGGACCAGGTAACTTTTCCAAACCAAACATTCTATAATAACTAGTCAAGATGTATCTTTTTATCAGCTCTGGAGTACTGTGTTCAATTATATGATATTAGGAAGGACAGTGAGAATCTGAATATGTCCAACCTGAAAGATAAAGGAGTGGAAACCTGTACCATACAAGCATCTAAAGGAATTAGAAAGTTTTGCCTGGAGAAGAAAAGTGGGCAATGGTTTTTGTCTTTTTGCATTTGAAAGATAATCAGTAGAAAGAAGAATCCAATCTATTACGTTTGTCTCTCAAAAGGTAATTGGTATAGAATCTCTCCTATAATTACCCTAAGATGAATTGGTAGAGAAATGATCAAGAAGCTATAATAAAAACAACAAAGAATTCATCCAGTCAGTCTAAGATCTCACAAGGGTACCATCAGAAACTTCAGGATGCTCTTGGAGACATATTAGGGAAGGCAGAAACAAGTGCAACTTTCTAGGGAGAAAAGGAAAATAAAATTACTACACTCAAAAAATGTAAAATGAGAATATACAACAGATGAAGAGATAAATGAAATTAATTAAAACTGCTAAATTTTGACAATTTGATAAATTAATTGAAATAAATGACTATAAAAATATAAGCTGTCCAGATTGACAGGATTAGAAATATAGTTTACATGGTATAAATACTGGATAAATACAAACTAAAAACAATTAAGTCATAAATGAACTCCAAAAGAAAAGGAAAAAAGAAAACCAGGACAAATGGATTTATAACTGAATTCTATCAACATTTTAAAATATCTCTGTTTTCATACATTGTTTATAAAAATGAAGAAGGAAGCCATCCTACCAAACTTCTTCAAGATGCTCTTGATAAGTTTAAATAAAGGGAGATAAAGCAGACAGAGCAAGGGAATGGTGGGGAGGGAAGAATTGCATGACATATTGTTTCTAATGAATATTGATGCCACCATATTGAATACAATTAGTAAAAAAAAAAAAAAGAAAACAATAGCATGCATTAAAGATGTGCAATTCAACCTACAAACACTTTTACAGGAATAACTCTAAAGAGATACACTTTATAGATTTACACAATTGAATAAATATTAATTGCTTATGATTGGAGTATGTAGTAAAAAAAAAAAAAAAAAAGAACCCAGCAATATTAATTTACCTGTTCAATGCCAATTTTCACAAAATAGCAAAGGATTAGTTTATTAAAATATACAAAATAATACCAAAATTCATCTGTAGGAATAAAAGGTAAGGAATCAAAAAAAAAGTTAAAGGAGAAATGTAAGAGTGCCTGCTTACATAGTATAACTCAAACTATACTGCAAAGTATAATCATTAAAATTACTTGGTATGACTACACACACTGTCAGATTGGCTAAGATTACAGCAAAAGATAATGACAAATGTTGGAAGTGATGTAGGAAAACTGGGGGGACACTGATGCATTGTTGGTGGAGTTGTGAATGGATCCAACCATTACGCTCAAAAAGTTACCAAACTGTGCATACCCTTTGATCCAGCAGTGTTATTACTGAGCTTATATCTCAAAGAGATATTAAAGAAGGAAGAGGGACCTGTATGTGCCAAATGTTTGTAGCAGCCCTTTTTGTAGTGGCTAGAAACTGGAAAATGAATGGATGCCCATCAATTGGAGAATGGTTGGGTTAATTGTGGTATATAAATGTTATGGAATATTATTGTTCTGTAAGAAATGACCAGCAGGATGAATACAGAGAGGCTTGGAGAGACTTAGATGAACTGATGCTGAGTGAAATGAGCAGAACTAGGAGATCAATATATACTTCAACAACGATTCTGTATGAGGGTGTATTCTGATGGAAGTGGATATCTTCAACAAAGATACGGTCCAATTCAGTTCCAATTGATCAATGATGGACAGAATCAGCTACACCCAGAGAAAGAACACTAGGAAATGAATGTGGACTACTTGTATTTTTGTTTTTCTTCCCAGGTTATTCTTATCTTCTGAATCTGATTTTTCTTGTGCAACAAGAGAACTGTACGGATCTACACACATATATTATATCTAAGATATACTTTAATATGTATAACATGTATGGTACTGCCTGCCATCTAGGGGAGGGCGTGGAAGGAGGGAAGGGAAAATTTGGAACAGAAGGGAGTACAAGGGATAATGTTGAAAAATTATCCACGAATATGTTCTGTCAATAAAAAGCTATAATTAAAAAAAACTACTTGGTATGGATTTTAAAATGTAAGAGCTGACTACTGAAACATTTTAAGTCCATAAGATATAAAAACAATGAAAAATAGTAGCACAATCTTTAAAAAATTCAAGATTTCCAACTGCTAGCATTAAGATTCACCTTTTCATGAAAGTTACTGGGAAAATTAAAAAGCAATATGAGAGAAATTAGGTTTAGACCAAAATTTTACTTAATCTAACATAATTATCAAATGGATACATGATTTATATATAAAAGATCATATTATAAACAAATTAGAGGAGGAGATATCTTTCACAATTTCACTTTCTTGACCAAAGAAAGAGAGGAAGTGGATAAATATATCAAAGAAATCTGATGACTGTAAATGACCTTGCTATCCTCAATAATACAATCATCCATGACTGCTCTGAAGTATATGATGAAAAATCTTATCCATACTCAGAGAAGGGACTGATTGTGTCTGAATACAGATTGAAACATTTTTTTTCTTTCTCTCTCTTTTTAATTTAATTTTTCTTGAGGGTTTTTATTTTCATTAGGATTGGAGATTTATGTTTTCTTTCACAACTTGACTTTTATGGAAATGTTTTGCATAACTTCACATGTGGTTTCTTAATTGTGGATGGGGATAAGGAAGAGAACTTGGAACTCAAAATTAAAAAACAAAAGAATGTAAAAAATTGCTTTGAAAGTAATTGAGGAAAATATTAAATAAATAATAAAAAAGAAATCTGATATTAGAAGCAATTTATCATACTCATGGGCCCTGTCCAAAGAAGCAAGAAGAGGAGGTTTTAAAATGTATTTTTGTGGCCAAGTTTGATACATTCAATTTCTATTGTTTTGTAATAGTTCATTCTACATTTTTCTTCTTCTTTTTTTGCAGCCAATTTGTACATTATTTTCCTGGCTCTGTTTATTTATTCTCTCTGTATCAGTTCAGTTAAGTCTTTCTATAACTTTCTATATTAATTATGCTCATTATTTCTTATAGCACAAGTAACATTCCACTATATTCATGTACCAAAAAATCTATCCACTGGTTCTCCTGTTGAAAAACATCTACCTTTTTTTGAGTTCTTTTTTATTATAAGATTAGTAAAGTACTTACAGTAATATACATAGAGTCTTTTTTTTTTTTTTTTTAAATCACAGATCTCTTTGGACTAAATGCCTGATGGCAGAACCTCTAGATGAACATTTTAATCATTTTACTTGCACAATTCCAGAATGGTTGTACCAATCAGAGTTCTACCAACAAGGCATTAAATAAGAAGGGGCCTAAACATCTGGAGGGAGGTCATAGATTGTTTTGATAATCTAATGAACCTGTTGATCCCTTTTCAGAAAAAAAAACAATGTTTTGAAATAAAATAAACACAGGATTACAATGGAGACCAATTATATTGAATTATCTCTTCCTGCTCTCCATGCTTCTCCCTCTTCACTTCTTTTCCTACTTTGTGCTCTCTTTTCTGCCTCCCATCCTCATTCTCTTCCCCCCCCCCCCATAAACACACACATACACAAAAATGATAAAATTCATGAACCCAAGGTTAAGGATCCTTTTATTATAGTGCCTTTCTTCCCAGAATCCCTCTGTTATTTAGTATTCCTATTTTGTTCACTTTTGCCAATTATTTTGAACATGATCTGAAATCTCAGGGCTATTTTGATTTGCATTCTTTTGATTATTATAGGTTTGGAGTATTCTTTCATACAGCTGTTATTTTTTTTTTTTTTTGCAATTTTCCAAAAATGGCTCAATCATATCTTTAACTATTCCTAAATTTGATAATGGCTTTGCTCTCTTAATTGTTCCTGCATATTGAATAACAGACCTTTATCAGAGGTATTGGATATATTTTTTCTGGTCCACTAAATTAATGCTTGTCTTGTAGATAGGAGATAGAGAAGATAGAATAAGTAGTTGCTTAATATGATTAATTGGAATTACTAGACTATCAAACAAATCTATTACACAGAAGAGATTAGGAACTCTTCTTTTAATCATAATTAATCTCTTCATTCTCCCCTCTCTTTATCTCTTCATATATATGTGTAAATGTACATATATACATGTGTATATGCACATTTACACATGTGTGAGCATTTTGTATTTGTTTTGCATGATATCTCAATTGTAATTTCTGTGTTATTATTTTATTTGCTTGATATACAGCACATTTTGCTCCAATCTCTCATTTTAATTTTATATATGGTTTGATTTTTATGGAATAAATTTCTTTTAAGCTATAGACTGTGGGAATTTGTTATCTTATCCAATCCATTCAATGCTTTCATTTTATTGAACTGTTAAGCCAATTCACATTTAAAGTCATGAGAGTTACATTCACATTCTCCTCCATTTCTGTCTCCAGCATTTATTTTTCTTCAACTGAATACTTCTTTTGTTCCTTTTCCAATTTTAATTAAATGCTTTGTCTTTATGGCTAGTTTTGCATCATTTACCCTGTTGCAACCCTATTCCCGGAGGCTTTGCCCATCCACTACCAAATCCTCCCTCTACTTGTCAATCCTTTCCCTAGTTTTGAAGTTCAACCTAATTTATTAATGCCTTTAGCTTTTTTTTAGGTAATCCAACTCTTTTCTTTTTTTCTCATTGATATATTGTCAATGACTTGAATAAAGATATACTTAAGAGGTTTATTAGATGTGTAGTTGGCTGGACAGCTAACATTATATGACAGTCAGGATTGTATAACAGGTTTTAACAGGCTAGAGTGCTGGATTGAATGTAATAAGATAAAATTTATTATTGATATGTAGAAAATTCAACACTTGGATTAAAAAAAAAGAATAATTCCAGGATGGGGAAGATATGGCTAGATTATACTTCTTGTAAAAAAAGATATGCAGATATAGAAGTGGCTTCCAAGCTCAATATGAGTAAATAATGTGACAAGACAATCGATGGAAGTAATATCTTGTTAGGTGACACTAAGGGAGGTATAATGGCCAAGAGTAGGGAAGTGATAATCATCCTGTCCACTGTCCTGGTCAAATCATATCCAGAGTATTTTGTGCAGGTCTGTCTGCTCTCTTTTAGGAGGGATATGGCACAAGACACATGGTGCACAGAGACCAAGATGTTACACATTCAGGAGTCCCAGACCACAACAAGCCTCTTTCTGTATGCCTTCCATGATTCCTATATGACTTCTTCAACTGTATCTACAATTGTAATGACATATGGAACAGTTATGCTTTCACTAGCATAAAAGCCCAATTTATTCTAGATTCCATGTGCTACATATAGGCAGTCCTTGGATAGGAGTTTGACTGATGTCCTGCTAGGAGCTTCTTCTTGGCTGCCTCAATAGCCCAGCAGCCCTGCCTCTTCAGGGTGCTAACATAGTAATATTAACAAGAGAAATGGGAAACCTGATTCCATAATATCCTCAGGAAAAGCTATGCAAATAAGAGTACTAATCCAATACAGGCCATCTTTAAAATAAAAGGGCTGGTGGTAGTAAAAGAAAAAGAAAAGAGGAATTTCCCTTCAATATAAAAGCTAAGGATGGTGAAGTGACTCCTGGTTCTATCATGTATTAGCTGTTTTATTTAGGGCAAGTCACTGTCCCTCTCTAAACCTCAGTTGCCTCATCTATAAAAATGGAAATGATAATATTTGCGAGGACAGAAAAGCCTATTTTAGACAGCTCTGTGAAAGTAGTAAGATCCCATAGAAATATAAGTAATTATAAGAATTCTTTTGCTACTGGATTCTGTTTTTGGTAATCTGAATGCCAGGTGTTCATTAGGCTGCTATCCTGCCATTAATTCCCCTCCTAAACTATATGAAGGAGAGATTTCAGAATTAAAGAACAATCTGGAACGTAAGCACTTTTGTGCAGCAATTGTAGGCTGTGTGGCACTCAGCCTGGTACTCAAGAAACTCGTACCTTATCTCTAGAATCCATCATTTCCTCTGGCAGATTTTAGTTAAAAATAATTTTAATTACTTTTTGCTTTAGGCAGTGACCTCAAATGCACGGTGCCAATCTTTCTACCTGTGGTTGACAATACAGTGTTTCTTGCTTTGAATCAGAATGGTTCTGAATTCCCAGCCAACTGGGAATTGACTAGATGCCTCTGAGGTCTCTTCATCTCCAGGATGCTGAAATTCTGAGAATTGGATTCTCAGAATATTCCATTTGACACATGTTGAGACTGCTCTTCACCTTTAACAGAAGATTTTCTTTCTATATCATCTTACTCTTGCCCTTTTGACTGGAGATGATGTCATTGAGGAGATAGGAAAAGAAAAATACCAACTCAGAAACATCTATGACATAGCAGACCTCTGGTAAAGACCAAAGGAAAGACTTGGTTTCTAATTCCAGTTCCTACTATCTAGGTGACAGTGGACCCTTCTTCTCTCTATGACTCAGTTTAATTATTTGTAAAATGAACAGGTTGGACCAGATGATCTCTAAGCTTCACTTAATCCCTGCTAATTAGGGAGTCATGAAAAACCTAAGCATCTTCTATGGCAAGGTTGGCCTACCAACTCCTCCTTATCCCAACTCTTTAGTTTGAAGTCTTATTCCTAAATAACAACAAAGTGGAGGTGCTGACTTTCTTTGAGTACTGGAGTGTGATGTCATCTGAGACCTTCTATTGAGGGCAAGCAATGAAAGCCATGGAAGTATGCACATTCTACAAGCAGTGCCCATTTTACCCAGATCTCCCTTGTATGCATTTGTACTTAATGTGGCTATCTCTTTTTTCACTCCAGTGAATTTTCAGAGTCACAGTGAATAACTCAGATGCCACCCACCATTTTCCTTCTTGCATGCACACAGAGCAATAATCTAGCTCCTTCTTAGCTTATTGTACAATCTTGTTCTATGGAATGACAATCTAGTTGCAGTATTAAAAAAAAATACCTCCCACAGCTGGTGAAGAGCACAGTTCTTTGCCTTCAAAGTCCACATAAACATATGAAATTAAAACAACCAGCCAGTATCCTCCAACTCAAGTTGATTATAAAATTGTTATAGTTCTTATAGTTCCTTTCCTACATTCTAGTCCTAGAGCCTTCTCAGGGACATGGTTTATTTGGGTAAGGACTGGGAAGAAAATCTGAGGAGTTATACATTCTGTTAGTTGTTTTGGTGTTTGACATTTTCAAAGGAGGTAGCGTGTCCATTGATAAAAAAGAGGCAGAGAAATAGTGTGTAAAGACAATTGCTTTTAACTTATATACAAACTGTCACTTATAGTCATTTATAATCCATTTCTTTTCTATCTTTCTTTCCATTACACCCCTTCACACATTCTGTGGTAAATCAAACTGTCCTATCTGCTGTTTTTCACATGGGATAGTCTATCTTCCACTTCTTTGCTCATCATTTCTGGAATATTCCCCCTTCTCATCTATGCCTTTCAGAATCCCTATTTCCTTTCAGTTCAATGAACACTTCCTACATGAAGCCTTCCTTGAATCCCTTCCTCTTCTAGTCTCTATATTTCTTTATTTATTTTTGCATATGCTAATTCTATTTAACAAACTATATCTTTTCAATGTAACATAACTTCCTTGAGGATGGAGACTTTCTCAGCTTTGTAGTGCCCAGAACAATCTCTGGCATATAGTAGACACTTAATAAATGCTTGTGGACTGCTTAATTTTTTATTGAACCAAGCATGATCAGAGTTTGAGAATTCCAGTATCATTCCAAGGACTCTAAATGTCACCTGTAAAATGTATAACTTCTCACCCAAAGAGAATTCAATAATATCCATAGATAGCAGGATTAAACTTGATATTTCATGGAATGAAGATGTCTCTGGGATTTTTCCAAATTTCTAAATATAAGGAAGAAAAGAGATTTATTGATTTTAGCTGTTTTGGACAGTATGATTTGATTTAAATAAAAACCTACTACATAAGTTCCTTTTTTACTTTTCCTATATATTATGGTTCTTGGTGTTTACTTAATCTATTCTTTTAAACAACAGTTTAATAATCAATGCAATTATTTCAAAATGAAAAGAATGGGTGATTTTGTCAAATTGCAATTCCTCAATAACTTGGTAGTCAGTTTTTGAGTGTCTAGACAAAAACATGTTCTGCCTGCAGTCAGTTTCATGTTGAGCCTCTCTAAACTCAATTATGTTCTTCCTTAAGAGATATCATTATCCTTGAGAACACATTAGAAGCCACTTCAGCTTGATCAAGTCAACTTTGCAGTTTTTCCAATGTCAAGACCATTTGAGAAGTAAGGGCCATATCCATTTTAGAATGGAAGAGAAAGGAACTCTTTGGTGGATGGATGATTGTATTCTATTTAATTAAAGGGAAAGCCACATTCCATGAACCCTATGGCACTTTCCAACTTTCAGATTCTATGACTCAAATTTCTTTGTACCAAAAGCATTGTGTTTGCTTTTTCCTACTCAAGGATTATGATAAGGTAGGAACTTGGCCACTTTATTTTTTATTCAGTGCTGTAATATTATGATGGGAGAAGAAAAAGAGGCTGGAGAAAACTTTTAGTTTTACTGGATTTCTCAAATTAACAGGAAGAAAAGAAAACCAAAATATTCCTATATTGCCTATTACATCAATTAATTAATGTTAAAGAATCTGTATGTCTCTGAGAGTAAAACATCTTTCCATAGATTGCAAGTGGACTACATCATAAGGAATTTAAGTAACAAAAAATTATGTCCTAATTCATGATGACTTTGCAAATAAGTGGCATGCACAGAACAGCTCCCAAATGGAAAAACAAAGATCTCTTTTAAAGTAGACATGTTAGGAGTTCTGCTTACATCTTAACTAGTCATTCTTTTGCATTCCCTTACAAATTCTACAAAGGAAAAAGAGATTTATACATACAGTGTCTTAAAATTGTAAAAACATAGGCGGTAAATGCTGCCTCTGAGAAACACTGATTATATGACCACAGATAAATCAGTTAATCACTCTAAGACTAAATTTCATAAAAAGTGCTGACTTGATTGGCAGAGGGACTTTGTTCAGTAGTAATTTCCTTTTTGGGTGAAGTCCTTGGTCTGTTCTCCACTTTCTGCTCATTGCCATAAGCTAGGAAACCGAGACCTAGAGTACACACAATTCAGATGGAATTCACCTAGGTGGTACAGTAGATAGAACATTGGTCCTGGAGTCAGAAGGACTTGAGTTCAAATCAAGATTCAACCATACACATTGATCTTTTCCCAGCCACCTTTGATTTGAGGTTAATCTTAGTTTAAACATTCTGTGGAAGTGTAATAAAACTTGCCCATCTTCAAAGGTGGAAAACACTTCGAGTCTTCTATTCTAATCTTTTCATTTTTATAAGTGAGAAAACCAAGACCTAAAGCACAAAAGGGACTTTCCTCCACTTCCAAACAAAATCCCAAAATAATATTAATTGATTTTGGAGAGGATAAGCAGGTCATCACCATGATGAATCACTATCATCTTCTTTTACATCATAACCAATCATATGTATATGGTATTTGATCTTCACAGTAACCCTTTGAGGTACTGTGGATTTTAGTATCCACATCATATAAATGAAAAAACTGAGATTCACAGACGCATTAAGTAGATCAAGTGACCTATTTAATGTTCCCTCTAAGACTTATTCTTGACTTCTGGAGATCTGTCTTATTCTGGAACTTCCTCAAAATATGGGATGGTTTTGCCCAGAACATCAACAACCCTTTGGGGTTCTCAACCATCCAATATAAGACCTATCTCCTTATTCCATTTAGGAGTTCCTTTTGGAGCCTCATTTTTTGGAAGGGCCCATGTTGGCTTTCATTCCCTTTCTAGCCATGTTCCTGGTTTCTATATTTCAAAACAATTCCTTTATATTGGATCCCTTTACCACCTCCTATTCCAGCTCCCTTTCATTTGTTCCCCTCCTGCATTAGAATGTAAGCTCCCAAATACTATCTTTCTATCTCCAGTACTTAGCACAAAGCTTGATAGGCAGTAAGCCTTTAATAAGTCCTTCCTTTCTCCCTTCTTTCCTTTCCTTTCCTCTTTCAATTGGTTTCTTTTTTCTGATTACATGTTTATTAACTTTTTAAAATACACATTTCTTTATGAATCATATTGGGAGAGAAAACCCAGAACAAAAAGGAGAGGAAAAAAAAAACAGAAAAAAGAAGTGAATATGGCATGGTTTGACTTATATTCTATCTCAACAGATCACTTCTGGTTATGAATGGCATTTTCTATCCAAAATTTATTGGGATTGCCTTGGATCACTGAAGCATTGAGAAGAACTAGGTCTTTCATAGTTGGTCATCTAATACAATCTTGCTGTTATTGTGAGCAATGTATTCGTGGTTCTGTTTGTTTTGCTCGACATCAGTTTATATAAATATCCCCAGGCCTTTCTAAAATCAGCTTGTTCATCACTTTTTATAGTACAATAATATTCAATTACTTTCATATACTTATTCAACTATCCCTCAATTGACGGACATTTCATTTTTCAGTTCTTTGCTACCACAAAAAGAGCTGCTACAAACATTTTTGCATATCTGGGTCCTTTTCTCTCCTTGATGATTTCCATGGGATACAGATCCAGTAGTGCTACTACTGGATCAAAGGGTATGCACAGTTTTATAGCTCTTTGGACATAGCTTTCTTTCATTTTAAATTTGATTTTTTTATTCCTTATTTTCCTCCCTTCCTTTCTTTTTTTCCTCTCTCCCTCCCTTCTTTCCTTCTACTGTACTGCTTAGATGAATTCCTTCTATGCTACTTATTAATTGTGTGAATTTGGCCAAGTCCCTTTTGTGCTTTAGGTCTTGGTTTTCTCATTTATAAAAATGAAAAGATTAGAATAGAAGACTCGAAGTGTTTTCCACCTTTGAAGATGGGCAAGTTTTATTACACTTCCACAGAATGTTTAAACTAAGATTAACCTCAAATCAAAGGTGGCTGGGAAAAGATCAATGTGTATGGTTGAATCTTGATTTGAACTCAAGTCCTTCTGACTCCAGGACCAATGTTCTATCTACTGTACCACCTAGGTGAATTCCATCTGAATTGTGTGTACTCTAGGTCTCGGTTTCCTAGCTTATGGCAATGAGCAGATTTATAGGAGAAATTTAACCCTGGGAATTTAGCATCACAATTCCACTTTCTGATTGAGTAAGTTAGGGATCCCAAAGACCTTCATTAGGGTGGAATTAATTGTAAGGCTAAGCTGATCCCATTAGTGCCCTTCCAGCTTGCCTCAGAGAACATTACAACCTTATCAGTGTTTCAAGTTTCCTCTGCCAACCTCACCTAGCTACTCAGGACCTCATCATTTACTTTTGGTTTTGCTCAAATTTAACCTTCTAGTTTGACTATTATTACTGGCATGTGCAGTCTCAGAAAAGAAGATTCTTTGCCTTTAGTTAATGCTTATTTGAAACAAAAAAAGATAGTTCCATTTTAGTGTAGTGTAATAATAGTTCTTCTTTAAGTGCCACTTGATATATTACCTCATTTTATCCTGGAAATATGAGAAGAACTAGTATATCCATGTTATACATGAATCAAATTAGTCTCAAAGATATTCCATGATTTGCCAGAGAACCACATCTAAACTTAAAGGCAAATTTCTTAAGGCTAGTGTTCTTGTCATGGCAACCTGATATTTGTGCAATCATCAATAGTATGTTGACATAGGACAGAGTTGGGTAACTAGCAGTGGCAGACCTCTTATCTGTGAAATTGTGAGGGAACAGCCATGTTAGGACTATAGCATCATGCTTTATTGAGCAATAAAATTGTAGATCTAGAACAAGAAAGGACTGCTAAAACCATATAATTCAACTGCCTTGTTTTACAAATGCAGAAATACTAAGATCAATAAAAACAAAGTGACTTGAATGAAGGGAATTTAATTTAGCTTGAGGCTAGATACTCACAAGTCACATTTCTTATTACAGCAAAACATGTAAAACTATCTTTTCTTCTCTATTTCTCTATCTCATATCAGAATTGTAATAAAAACAAAAACAAACAAACAAAAACAAAAATAACAACAAAAACTACTAAAGGGCAATTCTGCCTTTCTTGCCACCAATTATTTCCCAGCCAAGAAATAACTTTTCCAATTAGCAAAGTTCCCTGCAAAACAACTACAGAGCCTGCCTGTCAACTTGATCAACTTTTCTCAGCTTCTGCACTCTGTAAACTATTCACTTTGTAACCTCTTAGATTTCCTATCTCCAACTCCTTCTGTTCTCAGCCTCCTCTAATGATTCTATTTTTATATTGGACTACTTGCTATCTAGGGGAGGGTGTGGGGAAAGGGGGGAAATTGGAGCACAAGGTTTTAGAAGGATTAATGTTGAAGAATTATCCATGCATATGTTCTGAAAATAAAAAAAACTTTAATTAAAAAAAAAAACATATGGAATGATGGTGAGAACACTATGTTTGGAGGCAGATGACCTGAGTTCAAATCTTTCCTCTGCCTTTTACCATTGAAGTGACCTCTAGCAAGGTATTTTTTTCTCTGGATCTATATTTCCTCCACTGAAAAGTAGAGGAATTTGAAGAATCTTTCTAATGTAGCAAAACTACTACTTAACTCTGATTTTTTATTTCATTAAATGGGAATCAAAAAAACAAAAACAAACAATTGCTCTCAACAGTGACACAACTATTAATTCCTGTGGATGCAACTTTTTCCGAACCCATGTGTCATCAACATTTGCCTTTTACCTAAAAATCACTAACATTTTACCTTTTACCTAAAATCATTTGTTTTATAAACACCAAGAACAGCAAACAGAACTGACGGTTTGAAAATGAAGTGGACAGAGAAACTTTGATGTTTACCACTGGAAGGGGGCCCAGTTTGGGGCCTCTTATTTGAGGATTTGTTTTCTGCCAGAAGAAACAGATTCACATCTGTCTTAGGAAAAATACTCCAATCCAAAATCATTTCAAAATAGTTTCTCAAAACATTCAATGATGAGCATTTTGGACCAAAAGAAACCTAGAAAGAAAAGTCCAGTGAAATTTCTGTTCTCTTTTCCTCCTGACTCCTCCCTGTCCCATATACACATAGAGAGAGATCTCATTGTAGAAGCTATATTCACATATATGTGAGGGTGGATGAAATCTAGCCCAAAGCAACCTAACTAAAGGTTTAATAAAATTGTTTACCTTCTAGTCTCTATGGATATTCTTTCCAGTTCTAGTATATACTTGTTGAGAAAATTTAGCCAAAATATATTTTTGCAATTTATCAACAGGTCTTTATTTTAATAATCAGTCAAATGCAACTCTTCAGAAACCAGAATTTTTAAGAGAGGATTTCCTTTCAAATAAAAATTTCCAAAATGACTTTACTTTCCCCCCTCCAGTCTATTCTAATGTAGCTATGATTTCATCAGTGTGGACACTCTTTCCATCAATACAGGTGATCAACTATTCACTCTTTTTTGTTGTATGTGATTCTTACCATAGTTTCCCATAGCTCTTTCACAGAAGATCAATTGAATGAGTGACTCAGTGGAGAGAGACCTGGAATTGAAGTCAGGAAGACCTGAGTTCAAATCCTGTCTCAAACATTTATTAGCTGTGTGACTCTGGACAAGTTGTATAATTGTCATCTGCCCCAGTGTCTTCATCTATAAAATGGGAACAATAATAGCAAATACTTTATAGGGCTGTTACAAGGATAAAATGAGGTGATATTTGTAAAGTGGTTTGCCACCTTTAAAGCTCTATATGAATGTTATATTATTAGATTTGGGTATTAGTGGAGTATTCCAGCTAATTACTACATTGAGGACCAACCTTCTTTTCTTAAGTAGATAGAAAAATCGCAAAACAAATAAATAAATAGATAGATAGATAGATAGATAGATAGACAGATAGATAGATAGATAAAGGGGTTCCTTGCAATCTTTCATGCTATTATTTGTGTATAGGCTGTTATTAGAAACATTGCCCTTATAACATAGCTCTTCATTGTCCTCTGATATCAGCCCTTATGAGATATCATTTAGAGTCTTGTGTGTTCAGTTCTGGGCACCATCATTTAAGGACATAGATTTCAGAAGGACAATGGAATTGGCCAAGCATCTCAAGACCATGTATATGAAGATCAATGAAAGAGCCTGATTATAATTAGCATGGAAAGGAAAAGATTTGGGGCACAAGAAAACTGTGTTCAAGTATTGAAGGGCCCTTGTGGGAGAAGGGATTTCCTCTGCTCTACTTAGTTCCAGAGGGAAGAACTAGAAATAATGTACAAAAGTCACAAAGAAATCACTTTTGACTGGAGGGTTTCCTAACAATTAGAGCTGTCCCCAAATGCAATGGGCAGTATCAATCCATAGTCAACAAGCATATATTAATTCCCTACTATGAGTCAGGCTTTCTGGTAGGCAATCTTCCCTCACTCAAGGATTTTAAATATAACCTAAATATACTCTTGCTAGATATGTTATAATTGAGATTCTTTTTATTATGAGTAGAACTAAGGATTTGTTGAATTTATTTCCAGTTCTCACATTTGGTAATTCTGTATATTTGATAAACATCCAAGACCTTTATTTGTCTTTTTTTTTTATAATTTTTCCAATTTCTTTATCTTTAATTTCCCTTCTATAAATTTACTTTCATATGCCAATATCCATCCATCTGAATAAATGTAGTGTGGGGTGGTGGCAATGACACTGACATTGTAATCAGAGGAACTGAGTTCAAGGCTTATTTTTTTATATCAGGGTGAGAGATTCATAAAATATCATTTCAGGATAGTGTTACCAAAGCATGTGCCATTGCTATAATCAACAAAATATAAAGTTTGGTTTTTCAGGCTCCCTGACCTTTATAGTTAATTACAAAATGTGGTCTGCTCTAGATTCCTTAACAAAGGTATTTTCATATTGTCTTCAAAATCCTCTTGATGCACATGTAGATAGATCATTCTCAGAAATATAAGAGTGGCAGTCAGGTGGTATGGGTGGATGGAACAGTGAGTCAAGAAGACCTGAGTTCAAATCCTATGTCAGATATTTACTAGCTATATGACTCGGGGTAAGTCACTTAACCTCTGTATGCCTCAGTTTCCTCAATTATAAAATAAGAGTGATAATAATAGCAATAATAATAGCACCTACCTTCTAGAATTGTTATGAGAATCAAATAAAATAATATTTGTAAAGTGCTTAGGATAATACCTGGAATATAGTGAGTGCTTAATAAATGCTGGTTTCCTTCCTTCTTTGAGTCCAAGTGATTATTTTCACCATAATCTTTGGAGAGTTGATGCTGACATATTACATTTTACATTCTTTTGATATCTCTCATGTACCTTGGAAAGTAATCTCTTAATTCTTTTGAGATCTTTTCTGATTCCCATCCCACCCACCCCTGTTTGATATGGGAGCTACCTGCCAGTGGCTGCTAGAGGTCCAACTCAGACCTGTAGAATAGATCTCTTCAAGTGAGAGGATGATGATGATGATGATGCAAGGAGACTGAGAGGCAGTTGCATTATCTGACCTCTCCCCTCTTCCCTCTGCCTCCAATTTTTTTCATTCCCAGTCCACAAACAACATCTGTGTCAACAAAGGTTACTTTGCAACTCCTTCAAGTGTTAGGATTCACAGCTATGAAGGCTCTCTGAGAATTGACCTGTCCCTTCATTTAGGCATGGTCCTTAGCACACCCCTATCAATCAGGTGTCAATATCTTCTCTACTGATAGAAAAATTTGCATTTCTTTTGAATGAGCACCCTGTATGTTTATCTGCCTCCACATTGTGTGCTCCTAAAAGAATGTAAACACTTTGAAAATAGAGACTGGGCCCCATGACCATAAATATGCCTGAATTACTTATTTGCTAGAAACTTCTACCTTCAAACTTGAAAAAAAAAAAAGAATATGGAATAGTTATGAGTGAAACCATAACATAAGAAGATAATTATCATTTCCATCTTCCCACATACATGCTCAAAGTAAAAACTGGATTAAGCAACACTATGGAAAGGTTACTCCTTAGAGAATTAAGTCAGTATCCCTACCTCCAATCATCTCCAAACACTTCTTAGTGAATGTAAAAAACTTAAAGAACAGCAAGTTTCAGAGCTAGTATCCACAGTACAAGGCCCAGAACAACTTTGCTAGTTAATCTCATAATTGGTTTTGAAGATGGAATCAAGATGGTAGAATGGTCACAACTACCAAAAATCAAATCAAATTCTGTCCAGAAAAGTTAATAAAAAGTCAGTGAGTGACTGTTTCATACAAGGCAACTTAGGCAGAAAGAGAAGGCTGCAGACACTGGATGGAAGCTGGCCTGAGCATGGAATGGATTGCAAGGAAACATTACCAGTTGTGGGCCTTGGAGGTGGCAGCTGAAGTAGCAGGGGGAGTACCTAGCATGTCCAATTCACAAGGAGTGTAAGGCAGCTGCACATTTAGTCAGAAAGATTCTAAGGGACACTGGACACAGAACCTTGCCATTTGACAGATTTATAGCTTATATGGATCACAATTTTAGGGTAGAGGGGTGTAGCCATAATAAGAGGGAGAAAGAAGAGCCTAGCTGGGAAAGGACCACAGTATAGAGCAGGAATGCAGCACCCAGTTGTCTCTCCATATAAACTACCTTTAGAATCTCTAAAAAACCTATAGGCTCCCAGATCAAACTACAGAAGCTCAGGTCAGCTATTCTCTAGAGGAGAACAGAGTCCAATTTTAACATAAAAACCAAACTCAAGAAATAGGATAGAACTATTAATAACAACAACAAACAAACAAATCATAAAAGAATCAATCTTTAAAAAATTCTATGGTGATAAAGGCATAAACTCAGAAAATGATAACTTAAAAATATTTATAAGCAAAGCCTCAAAGAAAGAAAAGTGTAGATTAGACACAAACCCAACAAGAATATCTAGGAGAGGTTAAAATAAAGAAATAAAAAAGAGCAAAAATATTTTTAATCCAATAAAAACTTCAGAGGAAAAAAATTGGAAATGAAATGAGAGCAGTGAAAAAATATGAGAGAGTTGAGTATAGATACTCATCTTACCCAACAAGGAAGGAGGAGAGGAAGGGGCTAAAAGAAAAGGGAGTGATGATAACAGGAAGGATAGAATAATATAGGTACTGATCAAAAGTTAAATCAATTTTTGAGGAGAGGACAGGGTAAAATAAAGAAAAGGAAAAATAGAAAAGAATAGGATGAAAGCAAATACATAGTTTACAATTATAATTATGAATGTGAATAAGGTAAACTCACCCATAAAAGAGAAGTGATTAGGAGAGTGAATTAAAAACCAGAATCCAATAATCTGTTGCTTAGAATAGACACATTTGAAACAGAAAAGTCAATAAAGTTAAAATAAAGTTTTGGAGCAAAATCTCTGAAAGTAAAAAAGGCAGGGGTAGTGATGATGATCTCAGACAAAGCAAAAGCAAAAAATAGACATTTTGCTAAAAGATATCGCAGACAAATGAAGTAATATCAATATTGAACATATATTCACCAAATGGCTTCATATCCAAATTCTTGAAGGAAAAGTTAAATAAATTACAGGATGTAAAGGGCTAGAACTGAGCAAATGCACTTGGATAATGGAGCACATGAGACTAATTGCCAATTGGATGGTTCTCTATTAACATGATTGAAGGTTGACCCTCCCCAGCTGTTCTGTGCTGACTTGATTGGTGGGACAAAGAGGGGGAAGTGACATGTGTGGGTGGAGTAGGAGGAGGAAATTGAGGCATTCTAGTGGCCATAGAGAGGAAGGTGGTGTAGAGATTACTAGATTTTATCCCCTGATAGTGAGCTCAAGAGACCAAGAATAAAGACTTTTGATTAGCCTGACTCTGGCTAATTTCTGGGAAGACAGAGTTCCAGCAACAGGAGGAAATAGTAAAATTATACTCATGAGGTACCTCAATTTACCTCTCTCAGACTTGGACAAATCTAACCATAAAGTAAGTATGAAAGAACTTAAAAAATGAATATAATTTTTGAAAAGTTAGAATTACAGACTTTTAGAGATTATTGAATGGGAATGGAAAAGAGATATATATGATACTTCAGCAAAAATTTATCATGCATTAAGGCATAAAAACTTTTCAAGTAAATGCACAAATATTAAATGCATCCTTTTTGGACCTAGATGCAATTTAAAAATTAGATTCCGTAAAGTGCTTTGGAAATACAGATTGAAAATTAATTGGAAATCAAAAAATATAATCTAAAAAATGTGTAGGTAAAAAAACAATCAATAATCTCATTAAAGATAATGACAATAATGAAACAACATGCCAAATTTTATAGGATGCAGCCAAAATAGTACTTAGGAGAAAATTTATAGCTCTAAACATTTACACCAGTAAAAGAGAGAAAGAGCAGATTAATGAATTAGACACATGTGAACAACAACAACAAAAATTGGGGATAAAAAAATTTTAATCTCCTATTAAACACCAAAATAGAAATATTGAAAAATCAAAGGAGAGATTGATAAAAGTTGAAAGTTTAAAAGAATTGAAATGTTAACTAAAACAGGAGCTGATTTTATAGAGGAAAACTAATAAAACATATAAACCACTGGCTAGTTTAATTTAAAAAATAATAAAGAAAATAATCATTTGGGGATCTTCTCATGCTACCCTGTATGAGGTTAGTAGAGGCATTCAATAAGAGGATTCATAGTCTTTAATTCACTGTGTATATACCATAGAACCATCAATGTTCCTATGAACACTGATTTTCATTTTTCAGATTCTTATCAATAAATTACCTTTTCAAAATTCTTTGTCTCACAGCAAAGCACAATTTAGATTTAGTGAGCATCCCAGAATTATTTCAAGATGTGCGTATATGTGTGTATGGAAAGCAGATGCTCACTTCCTTTGCAAGCTCACAAACAGTTGATTCTCATCCTTTCATTCCTTGTGATAGTATCTTCATAAACAAGATGGACTATGACTAGCCTACATTTTAGTTTACAAGCCTCTGGTGAAACAACCATTACAGAACAAGGATTCTGAACCAGAGATAAAACAGCTGGGGATCCCATACAAAGTACTAATCTTTCTCTTCCTCCCCCTTTTCATTATTATACTTATAGTATTTAAGAGTGCTTTAAGATTTGCTAAGCACTTTATATATATAATCTCATTTGATCCTCACAACAACTATGAAAAGAATAGATCAGTCAGTGGATATAGCACTGAGAATGAAGTAAGGAAGATATGAGCTCAAATCCAACCTTAGACACTTACTAGCTGTGTAACCTTGGGCAAGTCATTTAACCTTTGCCTACTTCAATTTTCTTAATTATAAAATGGGGATAATATAAAAACTTACCTCCCAGAATTGTTCTGATCATCAAATAAAATACTATTTGTAAAAATGCTTAGGACAGTGCCTAGCATATAATAGACACTATATAAATGCTATTATTTTTATGTTGCATCTTGACTCAACACCTAGAATAAAAAGTTCCATGAGGAAAAGGATTTCTATCTTTGCTTTTGTATTTGTATCATCAGAACTTGGCAAAAGTTAAAAAAAATTGCTTAGCACAAACCTTTTTTTCATTAATTGATTGATTTTTTTTTTTTTAATTCTCCTTTCCCCTTACATTCAGTCAGTTGGCAAGTTTTTCTATTTCTCAGTTCACATCTTTCCCATGTCTTTCCTACTCTTGATTCCCATAGACCAGATTCTCATTTCAACTTATCTAGCTCAGAAATGTCTTTTCTAATTGGTTTCCCTAGCTCTAAGCCTATGCCTCACAAAATAATACAATTGGTGCCATAATATTCCTGATATACCACTATGAAAACACTATTCTCCTACTCTAAAATCTCCTATGACTCCCTATTATTTGCTGAATAAAACTGTATCTCTTGATCCTGGCATTTAAGGCACTCAAAAGCCCATTTTCAAGTTTTATCTCCCTTTCCTTCTATTCACATACTTTCCATCGTAGCCCAATATTGAGTGTTCATCATTCTTTCTGGGTCGATCTGCTCCCAATCTCCAGCCTATGCTTATCTGGAGTACATACCTCATCTATGCCCTGCCCAGTCTTATCTCTCTTTTTTCTTCCTTCACAGAAGGTCTCAATGCCCCCTCCTTTGTGAAATTTTTTAGAATCCTATAAGTAATCTCTGTTTTCCTTTTGGGCACTTAGCTCAGGTCTCCTTTCCTTTCCTGTTTCTACTTCCATCACATTGTAGACTCTTTTAAAAAAAATTTACGTGATAATTCTATTATATATTTATAAGGAATAGCAAGTTTTCATTTATTTATTATTTTTTATTAACGCTTTTTATTTTTCAAAACATATGCATGGACAATTTTTCAACATTAGCCCTTATAAAACCTTATGTTCCAGTTTTCACCCCTTTCCCCCCACATCCTCTCCTCGATGGGCAAGTAGTCTAAAATATGTTAGAATATATATGTTATGGTTAACCTGATATAAATAGTATGGTAGAAATATATGTTAAATCCAATATATATATATATATATATATATATATATATATATATATATATATATATATATATATATATATATATATATATATATATATATATACATATTTATACAATTATTGTGCCACACAAGAAAAATCAAATCAAATCAGTAAAAAAAAAAAAAAAAAAAAGCAAAATAAAATACAAGCAAACAACAACAAAAAGAGTGAAAATGCTATGTTGTGAACCACACTCAGTTCCAACAGACTGTACAACATTAGAACAGTTCTCGTTGCTGTAGAATTAGCATTTATTGTCCAAATAGTCAAATACCCATGCAAATGAAATATTAAAGATTCTGAGAATTTTTTTTTAAAGTTTTCTCTTTTTAAAGTCTACTTCTGTGGCATGCCAGCAACAGTAACAGGCAGCTACATGGCATGGTGCATTGATTTTGGAGTCAGGAAGATCTGAGTTCGAATCCAGTCTTAGATACTTAGTGACCAAGTGATCATGTGCAAGTCACTTCATCCTGTTTGCCTCAGTTTCTTCATCTGCAAAATAAGTATAATAATGGGACCTGCCTCCAGTGGATTTTCTAAAACATCAAATGAGATGCTATTTACAAAACACAGTATAAATCTTCAAGCACTATATAAGTACAATAATATAGTTATTATTGTTATTAAATTTGGATTGAAAAGTGAAAAAAGGCCCAGGTTTGAGACTGAGATCTTGTATTCAAATACTGATTTCATTATGTAAGATCTAGGTGAGTAAGTCATTGACTATAAAGTTTCCACTCATATAAAAAAAAGAGAGTGAGAGAAGAGGATGTTTTGGCTTGAAGTATCAAATCTTAATGGTGTGTATAACATCATGAAGATAAAGTATCAAGGCAAAAGAAGATACAATGTTTATGAAACAGGGGAAGAGATAAAAGACACCCAACCCCAGGATTTCTCTAATCCCTGGGTCATGCTGATACCCTTAGGAAAAAATCTCCAGCTCACTGCCAGTTACTAGAAGTATGACAGGATAAATGCACACACACACACACACACACACACACACACACACACACACACACAAGATGAGAATATGTACAAGAGACATAGAATCCCCAGAGTAAGAACTGGAATCCCCACATTACAGAAGAAGAAACAGACCCAGACAGAGAAGATAATTTGCCCAAGTCACACAGTTAATAATTGGCAGAACTGTGATCTGATCTTAGGTTCTAAGTCTTCAAGTCTAGGACATTGGTAAGATGAGGGATTCATCAGCCTATGAATGGAAAAATTTGCCATGATCAACATAGCATAACTTAATTAAAAAACAAAAACAAATTCATGATTCCAGAGAGAGATGAAAACCAGTTTCATTATCACTTTCTGTGTCCTTAAAGAATCTCTAGACTTTTCTGCATCTCTAGTTTTTATAAACAATATTTTATTTTTTTCAAATACATGCAAAGATAGTTTTGAACATTCCCCTTTGCAAAACTTTTGTGTTCCAAATTTTTCACCTCTCACACCTTCCCTCCCCTGTATATCTAAGAGATGCTGAGAAAAGTGATATCTTGGGAAAACAGCCAAGCATCAGGGATCAGAAAGTAGATAGAGAATAGATAGATGAGAAAGATCAGAGGACCTTAAATTACAGCTGGAAGGAAGGATCATTAGGTCCTTAGATGTCATCTAATACTAAGTTCCCATTTTTGTAAATGTTAAAAACAAGTACCTCAGAAGAAGAAACTTACATAAAGTCACATAAGTGGTAAGTGGCTGATCTAGGATTTGAACTCAGGTTTTTTTTTTTGGATCTAAATCTAGCATCCAGGCTTCTGCAGTAAGGCAGAGAATCTCAGCTGGCATAGTAGAAAGGGAGGTCACAAGAACAAGGGGACAGAAATGCTAAGGCTGGCTTGACTGTTGGGCTGCAGCACAGGTTGCAGCCTCAGGGATTTTTGACTAACAAAGACCATTGTTCCCTGGTAATCTCTCTCCAATACCAGAGATCCCCAGATATGCCAGCTCATAAAGGAAGAGGATCCATCATCAACACAGTATGAATTATCCCCCAATCCCCCCAAAGATCCATCATAGATGGATAGATAGATAAGCTGATAAACAGACAGATTGATAAATAAGTAGATAGATATATAGATGGAGTAGAAAAGATAAGAAAAAAAAGATAAATAAGAGAGTAGATAGTTAAGCAGATAGATAAATTGATAAGTATATATAAAAGTAAATAGAAAATATTTAAGTGATAGAGTAGCTAGAAAGATAAGTAGATATATAGAGAAGTAGAAAATAAGCAAGTAGAGGAAACAGAAAGACAGGTAAATAATTAGATATATAGATAAGAAGATAGAAAGATAAGTAGATACATAGATGGAAAGAAAGAAAATAGATAAATAGGTAAAGTAGATAGAGTATATAGGTAAGTAGACAGGTGATAGAAAAAGAAAATAATAGATAAGTAGATAGAACATATAGAAAATAAGAGATAGATAGATAGATAGATAGATAGATAGATAGATAGATAGATAGATAGATAAATGATAGATTGCAAGAAGCAGCTTGAAAAACATCACAGCAAAGGAGAAAAGTCATGTAGCAAGGTTGGAGTGGCTTAGCATCATAGGATTCTTGACCTCCTCACGTTTCAGCAGCCACCCAAAACTCAAAGCTTTTTGTGACCTTTCCCAGATATGTGAGGCAGAGAACAGCCATGCTGATTCACTTGGAGCCTGCCATCTGCTCAGACAAATAGAATTTTCTCATCTCAGTTCTATGATGTCAAATTTATTATCAAATCCCAAATCATATATTGGGAGTAATATAAGGAACTCCTAAAGGTACCCCTGGAAGCCTAATTGGAATCCCCCAAGATTGCCCTCTGTATGAGCAGAAGTAGACTGTTATTTAATTGTTTTCAGTCATATCAGACTCTTCTTGACCCCGTCTAGGATTTTCTTGATAGAAATATAGAAGTGGCTTGCCATTTGCTCTTCCAGCTCATTTACACATAAGGAAACTGAGGCAAATAGGTGAAATGACTTGCATCATACAGTGAGTAAGTATCAGAGCTCTGATTTGAACTCAGGTCCTTCCTGATTCCAGACCTAGTGTTCTGTGTATTTTGGAGCCACCTAGCTGCTCATGATTATCCCTTCACCAATATGCATTTTTGACCCACCAGAGAATGGCCATTCTCCATTGAAATGAAGTGAAGTAAGGTACCTAAAGCCATTATCTGCAGTTCCCTAGTCCATAATCCATGTACCTGCTGACACTTAACAGGAAAAACCTAGCTCATCTGCTTCCCACTCTAAAGGCATCCAACTTGCTTTCAAGGACTGTTGGCTTTCTGGACTCAGTGACCTCAGCAAAGCTCAGAACTCAGGACCTAACACAGGGATGTCCTTATGTGGTCAGAGAAGGTACAAATAAACAAGACTCCTCTAGGCAATTTGTATTTTGTGATTTCCTTGCTTCCTTTCATTCAACTTGTATCAGTTTCCTGAGTTGTCTCCCTCCTTAATAGATCATGGATTCCACAAAGTTAGCTATTATATCAGGCCCTAACTTGCTGGAAAATAGCCAGATCTTTTCTCTGAGCCTTTGCTTGCTAGACATTTATCTTGGGAATGGAAGGACAGTTAATAGCTACTCCTTAAAAGGGCTTATTTAAGTAGAAAACTAGTATTAAAATAACTGTAAAATGTTTGTAAATATAATTTTTACAAGTCCACCTCACATATATTACCAAATCTGTTCTACTCCTCCACCCCAAACTTGGAGGATTTTCTTTTTTTTCAATTTTTTTTCAATTCCAAATTCTCTTCCACCACCCCATCCCCTACTCATTGAGGTTAGAAATATAAAATCCATTGTAGAAATCTATCTTACCAAACAGGAAAGTAGTAAAGGAAAGGGATAAGAGAAGGGAGCTGATAAAACAAAGGGCAGCTTGGGGAGTTAAAAGGCAAAAATGAAATACTTTTGAGAATGGACAAGGTAAAAGGAAAAAGAGAACAGGATAAATGCAGAAAATAGGATGGAGAATAATAAATAGCTGATAATCATTACTGTAAAAAAATTTACACTGAGTTCATCTGATAAAGATTTCATTTGTCAAGAAATAGAAAACTAAGGCAACTTTGTAGAACTAAGAGCTATTCCTCAACTGATAAATATTCAAAGGATATAATTAGGGATGTTTTAGAAAAAATAATCAGAGCTATCTATAGACATATGAAAAATGCTCTAAACCATTATTGATGAAAGACAAATTAAAACAATTCTGAACTACTCATACCTGTCAGATTTGCTAATATGTCAGAAAAGAAAAATGATAAATATTGGAAGGGATGTGGGAAATTAAAACACTAATGCACTGCTGTGAAGTTGTATATTCATTCAGTCATTCTGGAGAAAAATGCAGAACTATGCCCAAAAGATTATAAAAATCTTTGACTAAGCAATACTACTACTAGTTTTGCATCCCAAAGAGTTAAAAAAAGAAAGAAAGAAAGAAAATGATCTATGTATACAAATATATTCATAGGAGCTTTTTTAGTTGTGGCAAAGAATTGAAAATTGAGGTAATGTCTATCAATTGGGGAATGGCTAAACATGTACATGATTGTGATGAAATGCTATTGTGTTTTAAGAAATGATGAGTAGGATGGATGCTCACAGAAAAAAAAAAGTGGGAAAACTTACATGAATTGATACAAAGTGAAATGAGCAGAACTTCAACCTAGTACACTGCAACAAAAATGTTGTTTGATGATCTATTATGAATAATTCTTTATTATCTGAAATATAATGATCCAAGACAATTCTGTAGGACTTATGATAGATAAGGTGCTATCTATCTCCAGAAGAACTTGTAGAGACTGAAAGCAGATCAAAGGTATTTTTTCTTTACTTTATTTTTCTTGGTATTTCTTACCTGTGTTTTCTTTCACAAAATGAGTTACATGGAAATGTATTTTGCATGACCATACATGTGTAACTTATGTCAAACTGATTGTGTTTTCAATGTGGGGGAGAGGAAGAAGGAAGAGAATTTGAAATTCAATTTGAAAAAAAAAAGTTAACATTGTTTTTACATGTAATTGAGGAAAAGAAAATATATATAAGGTTTTTTAAAAGAAAGAAATAACAAAAAAAGAACTATAGTACTCATTATATGTATGAAGCCAACATGTAACATTTCCACATTAACCATGTTGCAAAAAAATCACAAAAAATAAATGAAGAAAAAAATTCCTTTCAATCTGCAGTCAGAGTCCAGTTGGTTTTCACTCTGGAGATGGATAGCAATTTTTACCTTGAATCTTTTGAAATTGTCCTGGATCATTAATTAATCAGAAAAACTGTTTTTCTGTTAATTAATTAATAATTAAGTTTTTCAAACTTAATTACTACTTGTACACAGTAGATTTGCAATTTCATGTACAATCATCCTTTTTAATTATACTATTATAAAAATGTTTATTTTATTCCATAAATTAGAAATAATATAATTTTTGAAAAATTAATTATCATTACAATATTGCTGTTATTGTTTACAATGTTCTCCTAGTTCTACTCACTTCACTTTGTATCAGTTCATGTGTCTTCCCAAGTTTCTCTGAAATTAGTTCCTTCATTATTTCTTAAAACATAATATAAATATTTTTGCACAAATAGGTTCTTTTCATTTCCCTTTGATCTTTTTATGGACACAAACCTAATAGCGATATTGCTAGATCAAAGGATGAATTTTCTGAATCTCTGCACTCATTTTTCATTTATATGCCTTTGACAAGTGGATACAGGAGAGTCAATGAGGGATGAACAGGCTCATATACACTCACACAGGAATCAAAGTAAGGTTGCCTTTGGCATATCACATGGAGATTGGCAGAAGTGTCAAAGATGCTGAAATGTTTAGGGCCAGAAGATCTAGGAAACTCAGAAATCATCTAATCTTAGATCCGTGTCCCCATATTCACATGGGCATACTTGAAGGAAGAAACACATATCTTTTTCTTTTTAACTAATCCCTATGTTTTTCTTCATCACATTATATATTTTATTTTATGAAATTAAAAGCCTGATTCTGAGAAGGAGCCCACCTCTGATTCTTGTCCCAGAATGCCAAGGGATCATAACACATGCACAAAAAATGAAGAATACTTGAAGTAATCCAATCCCTTTTAGAGGTGAGAAAGCAGATCATGGGACCATAGGTTTAAAGGAGGAAGGGATGTTAGGGGTAGGTGATGTAACCCAAGCTTCTCATTTTAGAGATGAGTTAAGAGGCACAGAGAGAGCCTAAATTGACATGTTAAGCTGCAAAGTCACTACCCAAATGATATTTATAGTTAAGGTGTTTCTCCCAGGAGAAACTCACACTAAGGAGTTTCTCTTCTTTCCCCCCCAAAGATATCAGACATCTGAATGTCTCCCAAGAACCCCTGTACCTTCTTCTTTGACAATATGTTTCCAAAATCCAGAGAACATAGCCAAGTAGCCATCCCCTGCTCTTTGGTTGCTCTTGGAGTCATTGGGAGGCAAACCCTGGTCCTATTATTAGATTCATCCAAGAAGGTCTCAGATTCCCCTTCTCCTCCCTGCAACTTAGTAGTTGGTCCTTGACAGAGGCAGCTCTTAAGAGGACTTAGTCATGGGACCAAGCCACCCAGAATGAGACAATAATGCTCACACACTTGCTTGATCCCAATAATCATTATCCAAAAATCATTATGAGGTGCTAAAACAGAACTTGACATTCTGACTTGCTGATTTCCAGGCCTTTTCTCTCTTTTCTTGATGGTATTATATACAAAGACAAAAACAAACAGTCCTTAAGGGAAAGAAATAGCACCACAAAGAAACAAATCACACATACAAAAGCAATGTGAAGAGAATCAGGGAAGACTTCCTGAAGGAGGCTACACCTGAATGAGCCTTAAGAGAGCTAGAGTTGGAGATCATCTGACAAGATGGAAAAGGGCACTGGACTTCAAATCAGGAAAATTCTGGTTCAGAATTCAGCTAGTCTCTGACTCAGATGTGTGACCGTTGGCAAACAAACACCATTTCTCTAAGCCTCAGTATCTTTATCTATTAAAGGGGAGTGAATAGCCCTTGTAGGGATTATCTCATAAAGTTGCTTTAACAATATCACTAAGACAGTCTAAATAAAGGGCTTTGTAAACCTTCGACTGTGATAAAAATGTCAGCTAGCAAGAAATCACTTTCGTATTTTGCAGGTTAGTAGAGACCCTTATTCCCAAGCTATGGTGGGCTTCTCTTCCTGCTTCCATTCTCCTCATTGCTTTGTTTCTGATTTTAGCCTCTGACTCAGTTGAGGCTAAGGGAATTGGGTCAGTAGGAAGGTGAAGAGGGGTGTCAGGAACATTGCCATATCAGGGAGGGAGCAGCCATTAAGAATGCTTAATCTTTGGGTTGGGCCAACAGTGTGAATTAGTACACTGATGGGAGGGACTACTTAAGAATCAGTCCATCAGAGAATCAGGAATAGGAGGAAATACCATTTACCCCAAGATCAAGAGTGAGAAGGTATCATCCAGCCCCAGCCTTCTCATTTAACAAATGAGGAAACTGGGGCAAAGAAAGCTAAAATGATTTACCTAAAATCACACAGGGAGAAAGGAGCCAAGCTGGACCTTGAGTTCATCTCCTAAAAAATGAATAATATTTCTCAAGTGCAGGTCTGCCTCCATCACTTTCTTGATCCAGAAGTTTCAATGGTTCCCTTTTGGCTCAAGGATAAATTGCAAATGTTTATATCTTGTTTCACAACCTGGCTCCAATTTATCTTTCCATATGGAATTTTCATCACTCTACATCAGGAGCTCAGGATATTCCTAGTATGGCATAAAGCATTTTATTTCTAGTCACCCTATCTTTGCCCAGATTAGAAAAATATGAATTGGGGTTGTTCCTTATACCTTAAATGAACTTGCTTCTCAAGTCTTTCTCACAGAATCCCAAGCTGCAATCAGAGTAGAGCTGGAGATACTTCCTACAGTGGGAGTCTTTTTCTCTCTAGTTTTCAGTGCTCCTCATCCCACATACAAAATGTATTTATTCTATTTGTTGTATTGCATGTTCTTCTCTGTACACACATTTCCCCGTCCTCCTGGAAGGGAGGGACTACTCCAACATCAATGTCTAGTGCAGTGTCTGGCATTACACTGAATTGAATGTCTTATCTTCAAATCTTAAGATGCTGGACAGAGAATTGGAAAAGAACTGAGTCGCTTCATTTTCAAATGAAATTCCATCATTTTACAGAGAAGGCAAATGAGTTTCAAGAACATTAGCTGACTTAGCCGCTAGGATAACTAGGTAACTAGAATTATAATCTTGGCATATATCTTAGATGATGCTATTATTATCCCCATTTTCTGAATGAGGAAAGTAAGACTAGAAAGGGTAGGGGGTTGCCAAGGATCATATAGCCAGTAAGTATCTGAGACAGAATATGAACTCAACTCTTGCTAACTACAAGTGATGATCTTAGAAGTGAGATTTGAATGCAGGTTCTTTGATCTAAAGGCAAGAGCTTTCTGCTGTACCCCAGAGCAAACATCACCACTAGCCATCAAAAAGAAGGCTGTCATTATCAATCAAGGCTCTTACTCAAGATCTGCAAAATATGTTAACTTAGTTGATCTTCACAATAATTCTGTAAGGGAGTTATGCTATTATTAGTCCCATTTTCAAATGAGGAAACTGAGGCTTAGAGGGTTAAGTAGAGGGTTAAGTGACTTGTCACCCAAGCTAGTAAGGAAATGTTTGAGGCCAAATCTGTCACTCTATCCAGGATGGTGCCAAATGAAAGTACAAGTATGGAGACCAAATCGTCAAGTGACCCCTTACCACCTGGGATTTGATCACTTTAGAGATGAATTTGGATCCTGGTGAAATCCAGTTGTAATTTCACAGCCCTTGTGTGGCCCTTGGCTAACTTCCATTACAACCTCTCCTGTCCAAATGGAATCTAGGTGTGTAGAAGATTTGTCCTCAAGGCTGCCTCACTCCCACAGATCCCTCCCTCAGTCTCCTTCTCATTGGTGCACCTATTGAATAAAGCAGTTGGAGTGGGGTTACCCTGATGCTGGAGCAAGCCCGTTTCCACTGGAGCAAGTTCAGACAGAGGAAAATGACACACCCAGATATAGGCAATAAAAGCATTACACCCGGGCCTCCAGATCACTCATGCGGTCAGGTCAGGGCAGAACCCTGCACATGGGCATGACCCGGTGGTTACAACATGCTTGGCTCTAGGAAGCAGTTCTCATTACAAAATCCAAGGGGCAATGCAATGCCCAGCCAAGTCCCAGAAGCTGGAAAATAGGGGCGGGAGGGGGAAAGAATAAAGAAAACCCAAATGTCACAACAAACTGATTAAAAAGAGGAGAGCAACAGGGGAAGGAGAGGGGCGTGCAGACAACCCTCCAAAAGAGTCTGCACAAGTTGGGTGGAATGTGATTGCATAAGGTGGGATGGAAGAAAGAGCCGCAGACCAACTCATTTGACAAGGGTGAGAATTGGAGGGGGAGTAAAGGCTGAATTGATCTGCCTTCTTTTTTTTTATACAAACCTCATGACTGATATTTATATCCTGTATAAAGCTTCCCAGGGTTCTTTCTTACACATTTGATCCTTACATTCGCTTAGCGAGATATGTGTCAAAGGCACTACTTGTCCATTCTACAGAGAAGGGATCTGAGGCTCAGAACTAAAATGATTGTGCCTTGTTCACATCCATCCTCTTTCCAAGCCCAAGACTCTTTCCAGTTTACCATATTATCTCTAAAAAGCTCCTTTCTGTTTAAATACTGCTTCTTGGTCAGGGCTTCTTAACCTAGGATTTGTGAATCTTTGTTCTTAATAAACATTTTGATAATTATATTTAACCTAATTGGTTTTCATTGTAATCTCCTGTGCTTTATTTTCTGCATTTTTTTTTTTTTTACTTACTAGCTATTGAGCATGGTATCAAGAAGGGTCAGAGGTTTTATCAGCTTGGGGGGGGGGTGCAGTGGATAGAGAGAAATAGACTTGAAATCAGAATATCTGACTCTGAACCTGAGTTTGAATCTTGTTCAAACACTTTTCAGCTGTGTTTCTCTGGGCAAGTTATTTAAACTTTCACCCTCAGTTTCCTCATCTATAAAATGGGGATAATAAATATAATAAATATAAGGATAAATAATAAATGGGGATAAAATCACTCTCAGAGTCATTTTGAGGATAAAGTACAATAATAATATTGTAAAAAGTTTTTGCAAAAAGAATTGGAAATTGAGAGGATGGGATATAGAGATAATGATAAGTGGATGAATTTCAGAAAAACTTGGACTTATATGAACTGATGTCCTGAGAAGCGAGTAGAACTAAGAGAACATTGTACACAGTAATAATTGTTACTTAGCTCTTCTCAGCAATACAGTGAAGGGACTCATGACAGAAAGTAATGACCCCATCCAGAGAAAGAACTATGGAGCTGAATACAGATTGAAGCATATTGTTTTCACTATTTTTTTGTTTTGTGTTTTTTTTTCTCATGGCTTTTCCCTTTTGTTCTGATACTTCTCTCACAATATGACTAATGTGGAAATAGGATTAATATGATTGTACATGTATAACCTGCATCACATTGTTTACTGTTTTGGGGAGGGAGAAGAAAAGAGGGAAGGAGAGAGAAGGGAAAAGAGGGAGAGAGAAAAATTTGGAGCTCAAAATCTTACAAAGATGAATGTTGAAAACTATCTACATATAGTTAGAAAAATACTATTAAGTAAAAAAAAGTTTTTTCAAAGCTGAAAGTACTTATAGAAATCTTTCTTGTTATAATAATGTTACCATTATTATAATTTTTTATCATTAATGAGACAGCATAATGAAGGGGTCAAAGATTCCTTAAAAGATTAAGAAACTTTTCTGAAAAGTCCCTGATGATGGAAACCTTCATGAATTTATTTAGCAACCATGGAACCTCTTCCTAATCGTGAACTCCATACTCTGATTTATCTAATTTATAGTAAAATTACATATATAGAGTGATTCACAAACCTTAAAGTACTCTATGGATGCTAGTCACCACCACTGCTATTGCCACTACCACTGCCATTACCATGGCCACTGCCACCAATATTGCCACTGCTACCATCATCATTGTAACTACCAATGTCATTGCCACCACTGTTACCACTGCTATCATCATCATCATCACCATCATCATCATGACTTATTTGTTACTTTCTTCTAGTCACTTCTCCTTGATCCCAAGGGTTAGCTACAGCAGTTATCTAGAAATACATGAAGTAGAAACTGTGCTGCTGTAACAATTACCTATGCAAGTGACAATAGAAAATACTTGTTAATCAGGGAATCTCAGTATTGGTCAAGTAGAAATTGGCATTTAAAGCCTTTCAAAACCTAGCCTCCTCCTCCCTGTCCATTCTTCTTACATCCACTTCCCACTATGTACTCTTCAATCCAGTGATACTGGCCTCCATTTTCTCTGGTTATCCTCCATGTCTAGAACATTATCTCTTCTTGCTTCAACTACTGACTTTCCTGGCTTCCATTAAAATCAACTAAAATTCCACCTTTTAGAGGAAACCCTTCCAAATCTCTCTTATTTCCAGTGTTTTTCCTCTGTTGAGTATCTCCTATTAATCTCATATATACTTGCTTGTATGTGTTTGTTTTCATATTGTCTCCCCCATCAGATTATAAGCAACTTGAGTGGAAGGCCAGTCATTTGCCTCTTTTTGTATTCCTAACATGTAAGGCCTATCACATAGAAAATGCTTAACGAATGTTTTTTTTTATTGATTGATTAGAAAGGGTACTGCATTTAAAGTCAGAAGACATGGGTTAGAATCCCCGCTCTAATTTTTATGAATTTTATCTATCTAATTTTATTTTAGTCAAAAAATGGATTTCTACAACTCTAAAATGGGAATAATAAAATCACACCTTTTTAGTTCAGAAAACTTCTATAAGGATTAAGTAAAGGAATAGACGGAACTTTAGCAGTTCCCTGATACATTTATGAAGGTCACAAACATCTATATTTCCTTGCGGATCTTTTTATACAATAATATTCTTGCTAATGGCCTAGAAAGCACTTTAAGGTTCACAAAGCACTACTTTATATTGGTTATATCAATTGATCCTCAAAACAATCATGGAAGGTATATGTTATTATTATCTCTATTTTACAGATTAGGAAACTGAGGTTAATGGAAGCTGAGGACCTTTACCAGAGTAACATAGCAAGTAAATATTTGAGGCAGGATTTGAATAGAGGTCATCCAGATTCCAAGTCTCCTGTGTTCACTCAATAGGTGAAGATCTATACCAGATCTCTTGACATTTAATTATATCACTGAAGCAAAGATGCTATTTATCATAGTGGGAATATTCAGATTGTCCTAATATGTGCATTGCTTAGTCACTGATAGTTATATTAATGGTTGTTGATAGCTCCAGGTGATACAACCACTTTTCCTACTATTCAACCATATGATTGCCCAAGAGAAAGAGACCCCATAAAGGCTTGATGCTTACTGTCTTTCTTTAGTTTGAGTTGTCATTGCCTTGGGGACAATTTATCAGTGAATAGTCTTCTTTTTATTATTGAAATTGATGCTTAGAAAGCAAAAATTGTCTCCAGGCCTTTACTTGAAACCTTTCTATTTTATGTATTCCTAGATTCATGCACTACTAGCAGGTCAGAATCCTCTACAAGGACCCAGGCAACCACCTTTCTGGTGACTGTCTCTCCCAGACTACTCTCTTTTCTAATTTTTATTTTCCCCAATTACACATAAATAACAACAATTTTGGTTATACATGTATATTCTTTTTTATATTTGCTTATGGATCATGTTGGGAGAGAAAAGTCAGAACAAAAGGGAAAAATCATAAGAGAACAAAACAGAAGAGAAAAAAGTGAACATGGCATGTGTTGATTTACATTCAGTCTCCATAGTTTTCTCTCTAGGTGGGGATGGCACTCTCCATCCAAGATTTATAAGAATTGCCTTGGATCACCAAATCACTGAGAAGAACCACATCTGTCATAGTTGATCACCACACAATCTTGCTGTTACTGTATATAATGTATTCTTGATTCTATTTGTTTAACTCAGCATCAGTTCATATAAATCTTTCCACCTTTTCTAAAATCAGCTTGCTCATCATTTTTTATAGAACAATAATATTTCACTACTTTCACATACCATAACTTATTCAACTATTCCCCAAGTGACTGGCATCTACTCATTTTTCCAGTTCTTTGTTGCCATAAAAAAGAGTTGCTCCAAACATTTTTGCACATGTGGGTCCTTTTTCTTCTTTTATGATTTCTTTGGGATACAGATCCAGTAATGGTTCCTGCTGGATCAAAGGGATCACAGTTTTATAACTCTTTAGGCATAGTTCCAAATTGGTCTCCAGAAAGATTGGATCATTTGACAACTTCACCAACACTGTATTAGTGTCCCAGTTTTCCCACATTTTCTCCAAAATATATCATTATCTTTTCCTATCATCTTAACTAATCTAAGAGGTGTGAGTTGGTACCTTAGGTTTGTTTTGATTTTCATTTCTCTAATCAATAGTGATTCAGAGCATTTTTATATGACTATATATGACTTTAATTTCTTCATCTGAAATTTGTCTCAGACTATTCTTTCAGGAAAAGCTTAAGCAAAATTTCACTCTCAACTCTTCAGTTATACTCTAGAAGATATCCCTTCTTTTTCACTTCCCTCAACCATGATCAACTCTCCCACTGTACTTGGATGAGATGTTTCAATCTACTCTTCTAGAGCACATGCCTATGAATTTTTTAATAAAAATATCTTTCCATCCATCACTCCAATTTGTATCTCCATTAGAATATAAGATTCTTGACAGCAGGTATTGTCTTTGCTTTGTCATTTGAATCTTCAGTACTCAGCACAGTGATTGGACTAATAAATGCTTTTTCATTTATTCATTTAATACATCATTCTCTTCTCAGCCATGATTTGACATCTCAAAAATAATGTTTAAAATCAGCCATTTTTATTATTAATCCAACCAGTACCTGAATAGAGAAGCCTTCTGCAAAGAATTTCTGAAACCTAAGCGCCATCTATACTCTCCAGTGGTAGAAAAAATTGCTTCCTCTGAATCTAATCTGGTCCATTTGTGGAGAGCTCTAATGAGTAGGAATTCTCTTTTTCCTATTGAGCTGAGCAGCCCTTGACATTGTCTACCCACATTGATTCTATGTTTGTCTTTGAGTGGTTCTCCCCATCTGCCCAGGAGGGAGGTCCCTTATCATTCCCCAGGGCTCTTTCTGATCTCCAAGCCTTCAAGACAATATCCCTTCTAACTTTGGGATTCTGATAAGCCACCTCTCACTCTACCTGATTTGATCAGAGGACTGTTTTGTCAGCAGTATGCTGAACTCAACATCTCAATCTTTCCAAGATTATCAAATAATGCTGACAAGCCAATAGCTTCATTTCAGAAAGGGGAGCAAGGAGGAAATAAATGAGTCCCTGATTTCATGCTTTAATACCTAAGAAAGATTGTAAGAAGCAACAGAATTTTGTATTGTTCAGACATCAAGTCTCTCTTGACTTCCATATAGCACTGACTTAATCCTCTAGGGTTCCCCCTGCTTCTCTTAGTAGATTTTTCCCTCCCAAATGGAAAACCATCCACTGGCCCAAAGTTGTCCAGTTATTTTTCATTCCAGATGCTAAATCATATCACCAAATATGAGTTTCTTGAAGGCTGGTTGTAGTTGCCACATGCTGTTTTCCTTTTCTTTTCCCATCTTATATGTAAAAATAGCATACCATAAACCAGTGGTCCTCAAACTTTTTAAATAGGGGGCAATTCACTGTCCCTCAGACTGTCCCCCGGACTATAGTGAAAACAAAAACTCACACTCTGTTTCCGCCCCTCAGCCCATTTGCCATAACCTTGCGGGCTACATAAACGTCCTCAGCGGGCCGGCCCACGGGATGTAGTTTGAGAACCCCTGCCATAAACTATTGATGTAGTACACTCTATCACTTCTAAAGTACAAGGGATCCCAAGGTCAAAGAATTATGTGCATACAACAGAAAACACAACATGAGGGCAGCTAGATGGGCTATATTGCATAGAGCATTATTAGGCCAGGGGTCAGGAAGATCTTAGAGCAAATTTATTCTCTGATTTTTACTAGCTGTGTGACCTTGGACAAGTCCCTTAACTCTACTTTCCTCAGTTTCTTCATCTATAAAATGGAGATAATAATAGTACCTACCTTCCTGAGTTGTAGTGAGGATAAAATAAGATAATAATTGTAAAGCATGTAGCACAGTACCTGACACATATAGTGCTATATAAATGTTAGTTATCATCATTATCATTGGTTGTTGATTTGATTTATTGAATTGATGTCAAAAGAACCTTCATCTGTCTGGCTTCTGAGTTGATGTTGTGTGTTATTTATCCATTTTTCAGAGTCACTTTTAGAAATTATAAACATGGACCAAAGTTTGTCAAATCGAGGGGAAAATTAAATATATTTTATTACTAACTTTTATATCACGTATATTTCCCACTGTATCCCACCTGCTTTCTTCTCAGAGAGATGTCCCTTATAACAAAGAAAAAGAAGAAGAAAGAAAATGTTAAGCAAAACTAACCAACATATAGAAAAAATTCTGAGGTTAAATGCAACATTCCATAATCTTAAGTCCTCACTGCTGCAAAGAAGTATGAGGAAGCATCTTATCATCTTTTTCTTTGGTCTTTGTAGTATTAACACCATTCAGTTTTAATTGATTTCTTGCTGTTACTGACTTCCCTATTTTTTGGTAACATATATGTATATACATGTACACACATATTTTATATGTAGATATATGCAAACATGTATACATATTTATTTTTTTCTAATTCTACTTATTACATTTTGTATAATTTTGCAAATCTATCCATGCTTTTCCTGTGATCATATTCATTACTTTTTATAGTTTAGTAGCACTGAGATGCCAGCTTGTTTAGCACCCAATCAATACTCACCTACTTTGTTTATAATTCTTTGTGTTATAAGAAATAAAGTTATTTATATACTGTATGTATATCTATAACTTTTCCTTTCATCATTGATCTCCCTAACGCAAATGCCTGGTGGTGGAAACTCTGGGTCTAATGATTTGGGCGTTTTAGTTCCTTTTTCTACATAATACCAACTATTTTCCAAAATGGCTTATCAATTTGCAAATGTACTAATAATGTATGAGTGCGCCTGTCTTTCCATATCCCTCCAACATTAACTATGAGCATTTTTGCTTCATATTTTCCAATTTTCTGATTGTGACATGAAAACTAAAAATGTTTTTACGAGCATTTCTTTCATCAATAGTGATTTACAACATTCTTTCATATGATTGTTAATAATTTTAATAATTTTGTATCCTTTAACCATTTATTTACTGATGAATGTCTTTTAGGCTTGCATATTTCTTTTCATCATTTATAAATCTTGCAGGTCATATTCCTATTGGAAATATTTGACATAAAGATTCCTTCCCGAATTTATGACCAGAGGAGAACTAGAGATCATTATTGATCACAAAATAAATAGAAGATTTTGATTACATCAAACTAAAAAGTTTCTGTACAAATAATACTAATGCAAACAAGATTAGAAGGGAAGTAACAAATTGGGAAAATATTTTTAAAAACAAAGGTTCTGACAAAGGTCTCATTTCCAAAATATATAGAGAACTGACCCTAATTTATAAGAAACCGAACCATTCTCCAATTGATAAATGGTCAAAGGATATGAACAGACAATTCTCAGAGGAAGAAATTGAAACTATATCCACTCACATGAAAGAGTGTTCCAAATCACTACTGATCAGAGAAATGCAAATTAAGACCACTCTGAGATACCACTACACACCTGTCAGATTGGCTAAGATGACAGGAACAAATAATGACAAATGTTGGAGGGGATGTGGGGAAACTGGGACACTAATACATTGCTGGTGGAGTTGTGAAAGAATCCAGCCATTCTGGAGAGCAATCTGGAATTATGCCCAAAAAGTTATCAAACTGTGCATACCCTTTGACCCAGCAGCGCTACTACTGGGATTATATCCCAAAGAAATACTAAAGAGCGGAAAGAGACATATATGTGCCAAAATGTTTGTGGCAGCTCTTTTTGTTGTAGCTAGAAACTGGAGGATGAATGGATGTCCATCAGTTGGAGAATGGTTGGGTAAATTGTGGTATATGAAGGTTATGGAATATTATTGCTCGGTAAGAAATGACCAGCAGGAGGAATATAGAGAGGCCTGGAGAGACTTACATCAACTGATGCTGAGTGAAATGAGCAGAACCAGAAGATCACTGTACACTTCAACAACAATACTGTATGAGGATGTATTCTGATGGAAGTGGAAATCTTCAACATAAAGAAGATCCAACTCACTTCCAGTTGATCAATGATGGACAGAGGTAGCTGCACCCAGAGAAGAAACACTGGGAGGGGAATGAAAATTGTTAGCACTAATATCTGTCTGCCCAGGTTGCATGTACCTTCGGATTCTAATGTTTATTGTGCAACAAGAAAATGATATTCGCACACATGTATTGTACCTAGACTATATTGTAACACATGTAAAATGTATGGTATTGCCTGTCGTCGGGGGGAGGGAATAGAGGGAGGGGGGGTAAATTGGAAAAATGAATACAAGGGATAATATTATAAAATATATATATATATATATATATATAATAAAAAAAAAAAGAAAAAAAAAAAAAAAAAAAAAGATTCCTTCCCCTTCCCCACCAATCAACCACATGCCTTCTAAATATCTTGGCTGAACTATTTTTATTCATGTGAAATATTTTTGATCAAAAAATCCCTTGAAACACATAATTGTCCCTTTCTATGGAGATTAAAATCAGTCATATATCCTCAGACTAAAAAGAGGGAGATATAATGGAGTTCATCCAAGTCAATCCTTTGCCTCCATTACCTTAAAGTTTTCCAGCCTTCATTTTTAAAGAAGCTCCAAAAAAAGAGAAACTCAAATTCCTTTAGTGAGGCACATCATGAACTAAAGAGATACCTACTAAAAAGCTAACATTTTGGATGACAGAACAATCCAAAAAAATCATAATAGGCAAGAACTCTGGATTAAATCTAAGAAGATGAATTCTGATAGGAATAAATCAAAATATTACATTCGGATTCCAAAAATCAACTCTCAAGATTAAGATTGGAAATATTTTTAGGCAAAAGCCTATTTTTAAAAGTAACCAGGGGCTTTTTTAGGTTTATAAGCTCAACATGAATCAGAAGGATGATATGATAGCACTCAAATGTTCTAATCTACCATGAAATATTGGGTCTCTTGCCTCTCTATTAGATCCTAAATTCCAAGAAGTGAGGAAAGGTGGTAAATCCAAATCCTATAACTTCCTGTAGCATCCAGCACAGTAATCCATATACAACAAAATGCTTAAAAAGCAGTCTTATCTTGGTTGTACTCATTCACCTTAGCACCCAGATTATTTAACTTTGCTTTTTACTCTAACCTTGTAATATTCTCTCAGCCTTTTAACCAATGACCTTTCTAATCAGATTATACAGATGGAATAGAGAAATTCAAAACAGCTAGAAGCAGCTTGAAATTTCCAGAATGGTAATTTTTCTATGGAAGAGCCACCAAGAAGCCTACCTCTGCACTCAAAACCCAATCTGACCTTAACTTAGTTCAATGTACATGATAAAATGCTTAGTTTTACAGGGTAGTGGAAATCTGTGTAGATACTTCATAAAAGAAAAGATTATATATATATATATATTTTTTAATGCACACACATATAAATATATCTATCTATATATGATTTTTACTTTCCAAAATCCATGCAAAAACCATTTCAACATTCACCTTTGCAAAAACTTGTCTTCCAAATTTTTCTCCCTCCCTTTCTCTTCCCTCCTCCCTTAGACAACAGGTTATCCAATATAGACTAAACACATATAAAATTTTCTAAATAATATTCCACGTTTGTCATGTTGCACAAGAAAAATCAGATCAAAAGAGGAAAACATAAGAAAGAAAAAACAAGTGAACAACAACAAAAAAGGTGAAAATACTATGCTTTGATCCACATTTGGTCTCCATAGTTCTCTCTCTGGATGCAGATGGCTCTTTCCATCACAAGCCTATTGAAATTGCCCTGAATCACCCCAAGCCAAGTCCATCACAGTTGATCATTACATAATCTTGTTGTTGCTATTTACAATGTTTTCTTGGTTCCACTCACTTCACTTAGCATTAGTTCATGTAAGTTTTAATTAGGTTTTTCTGAAATCAGGCTACTCATCATTTCTTATAGAGCAGGATTATTCCATTATGTTACCATAACTTGTTCAGCCATTCCCCAACTGTTGGAAAACAAGAGTTCTTAACCATTTTTGTATCATGAATTCTGCTTGCCAATCTGGTTAAGAATACTATTCCTAAATGCATAAATGATAGGAAAGAATTAATTCATGGATTTAGAAAAATAGAGAAAGACTTGGACTTAAGAAGCATTATGTTATCTCCTTTCAGAGAAATAGAAGACAAATAAGCACAGTACAGCCTTACAGAGATGTCTATGAATGTGTATGTGCATGATTATAGATATCTTTGTGTATGTAAGATTATGTGGGTACATATATATCTATACATATACAAATATACACTTATACACACACACACACACACATACATATACCTATACCTATATACATACATACACACTTAAATATCCATGCTTAAGTGTAGCCTTCTTAAAAGAGGGGTAGGAGGAAAGGGGAAAAAGCAAAAAGTATATAGCAGAAAATAAAATAAAATCTATGAGGAAGCAAAGAAATGATGGACAGCTTTGAACACAATGTGTAGTATTTATAATATAGGCTTTCTTGAAATGGAAATTTACTGTCTCATTTTGAATCCTCTATTATGTTTTGCTATGCACATGAAATTTTTTTTCCCTTTTTCTGTTTTGTTCCATTTTTGTTTTTCTATTTTGTATTTAAGTTTTAAACAAATAAATACATATTAAAATTCATAAATTAAAGATTACAAAGAAAACAATTACATGGAAATGTAGCCATTTTTAAAAAGTTCATGTCCTCCAGTTTAAGAACTCAACATTAATTATAATTATAAAATAAATTAAAAAAAACTCAACATAAGGGAGGTTGTTAACAACTTAACTCCCTCCTTGGGGGAAAAGTTTAAAAAAAAAAAAAAAAGGAAAGGGCTTATTTTAGAATCAAGACGAATCAGAGGTATAATTGATGACACGACAACTTTCTACAAACCAGCTATCAGGCTAAGAATAGAATTGCCAATCCAAAAATAGCTATTTTGTTGAGTATTAAGGAGATTTGAACCAGTGTAGCTATTTGAGTATGTCTACCTCCCTACCTATAATCATTCCTGCAACAGTTCATAGCTTTTTAGATCTGGAAGAGACATTATGTCAGGCATTACCTAGAATCAGTCTCTTCTTTGATTTACGCAAAAGGAAGTTGAGGCCCAAAGATGTTGAAAGCATTTGCTCAAAGTCAGAAAAATCAGATGGGACAGTTTGAGAACTCAGGAGACTGTCTCTACATCCAGGGCTTTGTCCAGTGTACCAACTGTTTTGATCAATCAATTAAGTATTATTTAATTAACAAATCAAACAATGATCTTATTATGTGCCAGGCATTCTTCTAACTAGGGATTACAGAGGGGGCAGAAAATAAAATAATCCCAAATTTTAAGACATTTACTTGATCTTCTGATAAAACAGAAAAGTTTAGATGATGGATGTTTGGTCTTTCTTGGGGAAGTGTAAGCTGCTTGATTCATTATATTTCACTGATTCTTCTGGAAAACAACAAATTCAGAGAACAAATTTTAACAACAAATGAAAAGAATAGCCTTGGTGATAGTTGTCTACCATGATGAGACAAATAATAGTCACAAAGATTGACAACTTCCTTAATTCCTCTGCTGATATTTTCTTCCTGTATTTATTTCTATGATATAAAGTTAGTTCTGAATCTAGTATCTTAGAATGACATAGAATTCTCAGTACTTAGCACTGTTCCAAACATATAATGCACTTATTACACACTTGTTGACTGACTTGTTGAAATGGATAGACTGCGCTGGGGAATCAGCCATTGAGAAATAACTCGTCATCTATAGAGCACTTACCAGGTAATGGTTTCCTTTCTTGGCCATAACAATTCAAAAAGGATAATGTTCTAATAAATAGAGGAGTTTCAAGTGCCATTATGATTAAATTATGTTTTCTAAGAATGGGAGAAGCCTTAAATTTCCTTGTGTAAAGAAATTAATTCAATAGAAATGGAAATTAATTGTAATTAGGCATCTGGACTCCACCATCCTGAAGGGACACACCCATAAAGTAGGAGTGGTACAATGAGTCACCACTACCATTTACCAAGATCTCCTCCTATTTCCCTGGTATATAACTTGAATATAGATAGTTTTGCATCTTGTCTTTCTCATTAGATTGGGAACTTCATGAGAGCATGGACTATCATTTTGCTGCTTTTGTTTTATCTTTCTTTGTATCCCTATTATTGATTTTGATGGTGAGGTTGGTAAGAGAGAGAGAGAGAGAGAGAGAGAGAGAGAGAGAGAGAGAGAGAGAGAGAGAGAGAGAGAGAGAGAGAGAGAGAGATATCCTTGAGGATAGAAAAATATATTTTGGATTTTTTTGTTTTTGTTTTTGTCCCAACTACTTCTGGGTAAGCAAAGCTTATCTAATATATGCATTATGTGTGTTTACTTCAATCCAATAAATATCTAGCAACTTGTAGAAACATGGTGCTGAAGAAGCCTGGGGAGATCACAAGATCAAAGATTTCTTGCTGCCCATGTCCTGTTGTCTAATCCAATTGCTTCAGTTTACAGAAGGGGAAACTGAGACTCAGAAGTGAAGTGTCAAAAGCAACCCAGAGCCTGATTTTGATCTCAGATCCTCTCACTTCAAAATCCAGGCCTCTTTTTGTATGTTTCTCTAAGATAAAGTTTCTTTTTTAAAATAGTATGTTATTTTTCCAAATAAATGAAAATATAGTTTTCAATATTTTTTTTTGTAAAGCTTTGTGTCCCAAATTTTTCTTCCTTTCTTTTCTACCTCCCCCCTTCCCAAATCAGCAATCAATCTGATATAGGTTAAATATGTGCAATTTAGACATAATTTCTCAACCTGGAGTCCAACAGCAACAAATCACCAAGGTGTCCATGGAGGGATTTCAGTGAGTCCGAATTTTTAAAAATTATTTTCATAATTGTATTTCATAATTAGTTTTCTTTATAATTTTATATGCTTCACTTTGTTTATTTTAAAAAAATATGATTCTGAAAAGGATCTTATAGGTATCACAAGATGGCAATGGGATTCAGAACACAAAAATCTCCATCCTAGATAAATTAGCTGAAGGGGTAGCCACTTATGCCATCTAAGCTCTAGTTGAGACTATTGTTCTTTCCTCATTTGCCTTTTCCCACCCACATAAGCAGACAGCACATCCCTCATTCCCAAGTGCTCAGTGAGGTGTGCTTATTCTTGCACACTGGGAAAAAGGCATGAAGTCCTGTCTCTTAAGTGGGCTAGATCCTGAAGCAGAGGGGTTAACTCAGCTCAACAGGGGGTAGTTTGGTGATCTAATCCCTGTTTGCAGCTCTCTTCCCCATAGTCTTGTTTTTGCTCAAGTACCAGGGTAGAGAGTTCACCTTCTGCTGACAGCCCTTTCTTTTCCATCACTCATGGCATGAAACACTGGGGCTGTCAGCTATTTGCTAGCTCAAAATAACTGATTGTTTCAACTCAGAATAAGTTTCTTCACTTTGTTTAGGATCTCTGCTCATGGCATGAAATAGGGGAAGCAGAGAAATATGGAGTGCTATTCAAGAAATATTTGAAAAGCATCTACTATGCTTTAGCATTGGTGACACAAAGTCAAAAATCTATCAGTCCCTGTCCTCAAAGAGCTTATTTCCTTTTAAAGGGAAAAGGTAAGGGCATAGATAAATAAATTTCAAATTAAGTCCAAAGTGGTACCAGGAGACAGGAAAAGGCGGCAATAACAACTGGAAGGATGGGGAAAATATACTGTAGTATGTAGTACTTAACTTCAATATTGAGATGAGGGTAGGGCTTCCAAAAGGCAATTGTAAAGAGGAAGAACATCCATAGATGAAGGACAGCTGATCATGGAGATAGGAGATGGAATGACAAGTAACCCTCCTACCTTTATAGCTTATCTGAACCAAAAGTTAACTTACCTCAAAATCATAAAAGAAGCCTATGGATTGTACTGGAAATTTCCACTCCAAATTAATATTAAAGTGCTCCATGGCAAATAACCAATGGAGGCAGGGATTCTGGTCTAGAAAGCTGGGATTTACTTTTCTGTAATATGCCTAATTACTGGCAACTCATTACTGGCAAAATACCTACACTCAGGACTCAGTTCAATCCTTGCTCATCTCTTCTTCTCTTGCTCATCTCAGATCCTTACATAATGGGTCCACAATTAATCCCTTTGGTAACTGACATGGCCTGGTCTTTGGATGATTCCTACTATTTTTCGGCTTCAAGAGATGTGAGAACTTAATACCTATATTGGCCATGAAAACCATAGCACCATCCAACTCATTATGTTCCTTCTTAATCATTAGTAAAGGCTGACCCTACCCTAGAGGGGCATAAACAAATGGTTTGTTTTTCTTTTATTACCTTTTCTCCAATATAATTTTTATTTACAAACTTCTTCCCTTCTGCATAACCTAAATCCCAATGAAACCCATACTGGAACAGTCTACTACAAGGATGAAGGTTGAGAAAGGTCTTTGTATTTGTTAACTAAGAAACTGTTAATAACTTTGGAAATGTCAAGTTTCAGTTGCATGGTGAAGTTGGAAGTCAGAATGTAAAGGGTTAAAAGAAAGAGAGGAGAGATAGTGAAGGTCCCTATGATAAACAGACTCCTCAAAGAATTTGGCCATAAAAGGATATGAGATGTTAGCTAGCTGAGATCAATGGATTAAGTGAAGTTTCCCTCCCCCACCCAGGCAATTGAGGTTAAATGACTTGCCCAGGGTAATACAGCTAGGAAATGTTAAGTATCTGACCAGATTTGAACTCAGGTCCTCCTGACTTCAGGGTTGGTGCTCTATCCACTACACCACCTAGCTGCCCCTTAGTGAAGATTTTTAAAAGATGGGAAAGACATGAATATTTTGTAGGCAGTAGGAGAGCAGTCAGTAGACAGAAAGAGATTATAGACAAATGAGCTAATGGAAGTCATAGAAGATGAGGTATGCTGGAAAAGATGGGGAGGGGGAGACCAATTGTGCATGTAGAGGGGTCTACTTTGGCTAAGTGAAGGGCCATCTCTTAATATGAGTTAAGGATGAAGGAAGACATAGTGGGAGAAGGCATCTGAGTAATGGATGAGCTGCTGAGGGGGAAAGAAGAGGCTCTAGATGAGTGAACTTAAATTGGTTACTGAATATGAAACAAGATAAATTAGTGCCAGGTAATAAAGGATTTTAAATATCAGTTGAAGGAATTTGTATTTTATCATTTGAGGCTACAGGGGGTCACTTAGGATTTTTGAGCAGAAAAGTAAATTCTTCAGACCTAAGTTTAAGGAATATTATTTCCTGCTTTTCTGTAAGTTCAGCTTCTGAGGGCAGGTGTTATAGTTTGTTTCTATATTCTGTGTCTCCTGATACCAAGCTCAATCCTTTGCACACAATATATAATTGTGCATACCTATTCCATCTCCCAGTATCTTCCTCCTCTTTCCTCCTCTCCCTGCCCAGATTCCATTTGTTAGAGCACTCCTCCTTTAAGAAGTCAGTGGAAGGGGGGAGAAAGATAAGCATTTTTAATGGCAAAGGAAAAACTTTGATTAAATGTAGCAATGAATGAGAGAGTCCCAAATGTGTAGAGAGGGGTCCATATGTTGGGAAGGCTTGTTACTACGTGTGTGTTTCAAAGGAAGGTAGAATAGACCTTCTCCCCCAACCGATATTATTAGTTTCCCTCTAACTTTTGGTCACTTTGTCATTTCTTAGTTGAAGAGGAACCCCAAGCCCTATATCCAAGGCTTGACCTCTTTCCCACCAAATACCAGTTCCACAATGAGCATGTATGGGAAATAGTGAAGAAAATCATTTAGCTAAATTGTTTTTGTTGTTCAGCTGCATCCAATTCTTTGTGACTCCATTTGAGATTTTCTTGGCAAAGATGCAAGAATGCTTTACCATTTCTATCTCTAGTTCATTTTACTGATGAAGAAACTGATTTGCCCAGGATCACACAGCTAGTAAATGTCAGAGGTCACATTTGAACTCCAATCCTGCTGTCTTCAGGGTCAGTGTTCTATCTACTGTACCACCTAGGTGCCTTTAATCATATCAGAGCAAAATAGAAATCAGAGAAGGTATTTACAGAATATGGGAACAAGGTAATTCAGTCAACTAAGAAAGTTCTGGACCTCACCAGCAAAACTCTCCAAAATCTTTCGAGAGTTAGGAATAGAGACATGATGGATACTTTCCACTCTCTCATATCTTCTCATCTTTTCCTTTGGCAACTTGAAGTGGAATGGTCATCTTCCATTTTCTCTCTTGAAGTTGAAAGCCAGGGATGTCCTAAGTATCTCAATGCTTGAAGAAGATTCAAAGCTTGATGAGATTGAAGAGTCCACAGAGGAGACACAAAGGAGTCTCTCAGTTGGAGAGTCTTGAAAAGAACTCATCACTACTACTTACCCCTCATGGAGGGCAGTCCTTTCATTTTCAAGAATAAGTTAACATAAGTTAACATGTAAGTAATTCACGAGGAGGTATCAATGACTCATAGACAGAAGAAGTAATACAATGATGATCATAAAACTTGGGATTAAATCCAGATTGTCCTAGGAGGTTATAGTTTCCTTCTCATCCCTGTAGGCTATTAGCTGTTGTTTTTTAGTCACTCAAGCATGTCCAATTCTTAACGACCCCATGGATCACAGCATGCCAGGTCCCTCCATCTTCTACTACCTCTCAAAGTCTGTCCAAATTCATGTTCATTGTTTCCATGATGTTAGATGTAGACCTGTCAGGCATATTGTAGAAGGACTTACAATTCAGGTACAAGTTGATTGGATTAACTTGTGAGAATCCTAAAATACCTGGAATTTTGGGGAATCAGTGTTATCCCAATCAAGCTCTGAACCCCTTTTTATTGTTGTTTCCTCTGGAAAAAATAGTAATGATGATGATGATGATGATGATATTTTCACTAGTAAGTCAATAAGCATTTCTGAAGTCTTACTCTATATCAGAAGGCCAAGGGGTAAAGGCTAAGGGATGGGGAGAAGGAAGGCAAAAACCTGATCTCTATCCTCAAGGATATCACATTTTACTTCTGAGTTTATATCTTTGTTTCCCTATAGAAGTTTTTTATGATTAAGTTCTTTTGTTGTTGTTGTTGTTGTTTGATCATTTTTCCAGCATATTTTTTTGACTTTGAATTTTATGTTAAAGTTGGGCTCTGCTGACCTTGGGGTGAGAAAGCCATTTTCCTAAGCTTCAGATTTTTTTTCATGTTGCTTTTTTCAGAGTTAGTGCCCTTGGGAGTATGCAAGTGTTTGCTACTTCTAAAATGGTATGACATGGGGAGAGGTGTCATCATTACTCTCCTTGTCTGCATTCTGGTCTTTATCCAGAAATGATCCCTAGACACCTGCAGCCACAAGTGCTTGTCTTCTTTTTGCCTTAGAACTATGATCAGAGCTTCCATTGTCTTTTAACTGACCCCTTTCACACTAGAACTACAACCTGGAACTCCATATGCAATAAAGTTATCAAATAGCACCAGCAGAAATGGGTGCCAGCAAAGGGGACTGTGTAATCTTTTTCTGAGCAGATATACAATCCCCTAATTGTCTTTGGACTGAGAACTTGTGAAGTGTTTGCTGTAGCAGCTGTTGCTGCCATAGCATGTTTAGACTTCAGTCAGACCTCTACCAGACATCCACTATAGTTTTACAGACTTCTTCTGCCTATCTCTTCCATTTTCTTATGCCAGAAAAAAAATCTCATCCTGACTTTTTGTTGGCTACACAACTCCAAAATCTGATTTTAGGCATTATTTTAGAATTATTTGGAAGGTAATACTGGGACAATTCAGTTAAATGGTGGCTTCTAATCTGCCATCTTGGCTTCCAGAAGATCACATTTTAATATAATTCCAATCAGCCTCCTCCAGGTAGCCTAAGGACCATTCTTGAAAAACTGTGATATGTCCTAGCAATGTGACTCTTGCTTTTCTTAGAGATCTAACCAGTGAAGCTTTATTTCCTTGGGTCACACAGGTTGAACACAAAAGTGATGTCTCCAGGCTCAAAGTTCCAAGGTTCCATACTTGCTGAAGGATCTCCATTTCCAAATTCTCTTTATGCTGCAAGCATTTTCAATCTGCTTGAGACGGAGCATAATAATGAATGAGCAGATACAATGTACAGGGTGAGGATGAGGGGCAGGATATATAGGGAAGCCAAATAAGAATATTGTCCAAGTGAGGGCTTGTCTGTCAGTCAGTCAGCAGCCAGTCAACAAGCATTTACCCAGCACTTGCTCTGTGCCAGAAACTGAGCTAAGTTATGTGAATATAAGAAAACAGAAAACACGCTCTCAAGAGTCTGATGGGAGAGATAAGAAATGAGAGAGAGTTGGGGAGAAAGAGAAAGAGAATTACAGAGACAGAGTAAGAAAGCATGAGAAAGAAAGAGAGAGGGGGAGGGAGGAAAAGGGGGAGAGAAAAGAAGGGAGATAAAGGGGGAGAGAGGAGGAAGGGAAGAAGAAGAAGAGAGAGAGTGAAGGAGGAGAAAGGGAGGGAGAGAGAGAGACAAGGACAGAGGTAGACAGTGAGAGAGAGACAGAGAGAGATAGAGACAGAAACACAGAGATACAGAAGCAGAGAGAAACAGAGACAGAAAAAGGCAAAGACAAGGAAACAGAAACAGAAAAAGATAGAAAGGAGAATGAAGGACAGGGAAGGGAGAGGGAGAGACAGAGATGAGAGAGAAAAATCTAAAGGATGGTATCAAGGTATCAATAGAGAGACAGATAGATAAATAGATATATATGAAGCTAGGAGGATGAGCTACATCTATTTTTTTAAAAAAGGACTGATTTCTATCACTTAAACAGTTGTACAACATAGTGAAATTCAAGGAATATTTTCTTGTTTTGCTCAGACCTCACGCCTATGGAATGATAGATCTTTAGAGAAAGAAGTCTTGGTAGAGCTTAGATCTGCAGTCTTAAAAGGGAGAGAAAACCAGGAAAACAGTAAATAGCCTTTTTAATTTTAGTGATAGTGGTGGCTGCCTTCCCTCCCACCCTGCCTCTCATCTTTCCTTCTTTCCTTTTCCATACTTTTTAATGTCAAAATGGACATCAAATGCTTAGGAAGACGTAAGTCTTGAATTTGCACCTCAAGAATCTGGGCTTAGAGACTACCCCTGCTATTATGTTGGCTATGAGACCTTGGGTAAATCCATTCTCCAAATCTAAGCTTCCCTTTCCTTCTCTATAAAACCAGGGAATAGGTGTAGGAGTGCTTTTATCTCCAGTGCCTTTCATCCTATGATGTGTCAACGGGCATAATTTTGCCTGGGAATTTCCTGAAGAAAAGCTAGAGATGTCACTGTCCCCAGTGCTCCAGTTCCACACTTATTCCCTCATTGCCAGGGCTGGAAGGAGAAGGCATCTCATACCCAGAACTCTTCATGGTGTTCCCATAAGCGTCTGCAGGGACACCACCTGCCTGCCAGTAACTGGCCCACTCCAGAACTGGCAACTTCTAACAGCTTCTGCTGATTGATGATGTTGATGTAAGAGACACAAACCCTCTCATTATTGGCCTCTTCCTGGCTTGCTGCTTTTTGGCATTCCCTGTTTACTGAGCCTCCTTGCCCCACTGCACTTCTAGCCCCAGAACACTAAACAGACATGCCCGTCTTTCAATTCTCTTGCCTTGTGGTTGCCAAGAGGAAATGTCACTGATCCCTTTCCGGTGCACTCTCTGTCTCCAGATGACATGTTGAGGCCAAAATGGCAGAAACTTTCCTTTCTGGAAAACAGGTTCTTAAGAAAAAGCCAAGTGGAATCCAGGTGCCCCAAGGCACCATATCACATGAGGTATGCTGCTGTTTTCTAGGTACAGGAGGACCCCATCTGACAGCATTGAACATTAGCAAATGACATTTGAGCTTTAACACAGTATTGTGAAGTGGGCAACATGAAGGTAACAATCCTCCTTTCATAAAGGAGAATAAGAGCAACAGCTCTTAACTCTTAGAGTCTCTTTTCTCTTTGTTTGGAGAGATAAGAATAACTCTCTGAGGAGGTAGTGGGAAGAGCACCCTTTCCCATACCAGGCCAGTCCAGGAAAGCATGTCCTCCTCTGTCTAAGACAAGGCTGCCTCCTGTCAGAGATTTATTTTCTTTGGTTCAGGCCCTTATGTGATTTTGAAAGGCAGCTGACAATGTCCTCCTTCCTCCACAGCTGGTTATCAACTATAAAGCAATTACGGCAGACTTGAAGGAAAGAATCCCCCACAGAGAGAGAAAGAAAAGGGCCCACCTGGCATTGATCATCATGTACTCAGGAGAGTCACAATGAAAAACAGCGAATGAGCAGCCTGTTGTCAGTGTCCCAAAAAGACTTGAATATTAGCCTCTCTACTGTTTCTTACAACCCCACTTTGGTGGGAACAAAGACACTTGCTCCATATCTCAGTCATGCTAGTACTTTTGAATTTCTTTTTTACTTCCTGTCCTATACTGAGGAAGATACCCTTGGACTAGATCCCAAAATGGATTATTTCTCTGAAACCCAAAGTAGGGACGGAATTAGAGCTCTGGGGAGCCCTAAAGGAGGCACAATCTCAGAGCAATGAACTGGAGGCAAAGTTGGAAAGCTGACCAAGGACAGGGACTGGGGAGGTCTCTAGCTCCTGACAACCTCAGCCTACAGGGGTCTGGTGAGCACCCTAACTGGCAGCACATCCAGGAGATGGTCAGTGGAGAATGTATGAAAAACGTGAGAAAGGACTACACATTATGAGAAGTCACAGAGGACTGGTCATCTGCATCTGTAGTCAATCCACATAGATGAGCTCATGAGTTTTGTTGTTGCTACTGTTCAGTCATTCTTCAGTTGTATCTATCTATGTCCCCATTTGGGGTTTTTCTTGGTAGAGATGCTAGAATGGTTCATCATTTTTTTAACTGATTTTTTATAAATAAGCGACTGAGGCAAACAGGGTCAAGTGACTTATCCAGAGTCACACAGCTAGTAAATGTGTGAGGTTGGATTTTAACTCAGGAAGATAATGCTTCCTGATTCCAAAGCAAGTGCTCTATCCATTGCACCATCTAGCTGCCATTGAATCCAATGTGAGTCCATTGGTATATAAAAGTAGATGTATGTGTGTACATGTACACATATCCATATGTGTCTAGCACAGACTGGTGCTGTAAAGAATTTAAGGGGGTTTTCCTTTCTCTATTATATATATATATATATATATATATATATATAAATTTTCTCCCCAGAGAGCACTGATGGCTTGGGTTGGATGGAGCACTGACTGCTTTCTGCTCATGTCTGCTGATTTCCGTACTAGCAAAATATCAAAAGCCATTCTATTTCTGCCTTTTTCTTTCCCAAAGTCTAGTGTACTCCAAGCTTTTGAGTAATAAGCCTTGGCTTTCCCACATTTACATGCTATGACTTTCTTGAATGTCTGTTGATCATTTCCACTCCTTGCTCCCACATGTTGAGGTGACATCTTCAGCAATGGTCTCATGACCAACTTGAACTCTAGGGCTACATCAGATAGAATCAACCAAAAGCAAGGGAGTACCCCCACATCCTAAATCATAATATGCAAATCAGTTTACTCACATCAATAACAGAGTGTAATCATTATATTGGAGGTGTATTTAGAACTCAATTGGGTGTCTTAATTTCCACTGAATGGTAGCCAGACCCTGAGCTCATGCTAAACACTAGGCCTTTTGTTGGGCTTAATTAGTGATGGGAAGCCAAGAGTGGCTCAAGATTATCTGGAAAATGCCAATGAAGAGCTCCATCAAGTTATACATATTTTCTGGACTAAACAAGAACTTGAATAGTCACCCTTGCTGGGAGTTATAGTCAATTGCATGTCATACATCAACATGTCTTCCTCTTCATAAAAATGAATACCATCCCCTTTGGAAGAAGCAGAAGGAAATAGTAGAAAGAACAGCAGTCTTCAGAAAACCAGGGTCTGAATGCTGACTTGTTCAGTCAGTCAACAAGCATATCTATTGCTTTCGATGAGCCAGCCACTGTGAGTAAAAAAAAAAAAAAAAAAAAAAAAAAAAGGCATATACATGGCCTTTGACTTCAAAGCATTCACACTAATTAGAGTTCACTTTGCTATCTGATGATCTTGTGCTTTCTTCTCCTTAAACATAAGCTCCCTCTTCAGTAAAATGGAGAAATTGGATTAAATGATGTCTAAAGTCCCTTCAAGATCTGAATACACTGATCCTGTGTCCTGATAATTCATGTTATATTTGACCTATTCCTTCTTCAACCTTTTGTAAGCAAATTGATTACAGCAATGATACCAATCACATAACAACTTAAGGTTTACAAAGTACTTTGCATGTTAACTCATTTAATTTTCACCACAATCTTGGACTATAAGTACTGTTAGTACCTGCATTTTTCTGATAAAAAAAAACTGAGGCAGAAAGCAGTTAAGTGACTTGCTCAGGATTATACAACTCATAAGTGTCCACAGCAGGATTCAGACACAAGCCATCATTACTCAGTTCCCAATATTCCATCCACTCTTTCACCTACCTGGCTAATATCAATAGTCTAGGAGCCGATAGTCTGGCACTTAGCTTTAGTGGCTCTCTATTACAAAATGGGCAGGAACTAAGCTGTGATAATCAAATAGACTTTAGAAAATCATCATGAGAAATTCCAGGTAGAAATTCAGTGAAAGAGAAACAGAAATGATGAGAATCCAAGAACTGGAAGAAGTCTGTCTAAAGATTTTTTCCAATATTCTTTGAAAATTCAGGCCGTTATAGTTGGTGGTTCCAGAGTCCCTGTTGGCCCCTCTGACATGGTTGGATCGGGGCTGAACTGACAAATCTGTACTTGATTTGTTTTAACTGCTCCTTGGATCACACACTTTGCTTAAACCCTTCTGCGTCATGGAAACCACTTCTTTTCCCTTTTTTTGGTCACCTGGAGGCAGGAATGTTGTGGCATTCTTGAGCAACAGCAGGACCAGAAACTAGGAAGGGAGCCTTGACAAGTACATGACTGAGGTACTTAGTCATATTCCAAGGAGGGAAGATTATGATTCAGGTGTCAACCCAACCACTACTGATGTGAACAGCATGAACAGAATTGTGTAAAAATATCATAATATGGAAAGAAAAGAATGAGGCAAAAGGAGATTCTAGCTCTAAACCCACTGATTATTGTCCACTTCATAGAATCCTGGGTGTAAAAGGACCTTTAGAAAACATCCATTCTGTCTTTTTGTTTCTATGTACTAGTGAGAACTTCCTATCTTTCTTTAAACTCTCCAGAGAAGAAAACTCCCCAGCTGGTTGAATATAGTAGAAAGGACACTGAATTGTGTCAGTGGAGACATGGGTAGTTAGCTCTGCCACAATAAGACTTTGGTTAAGCGCTTAACTTTCTTGGGTCTATTTTTGGATTAAGTAGGCAATGAGGTGGATTTGATCATCCCTGAATTCCCTTCTCATTTTTGTTAGCCCTCTTAGTTGATACTATTTGCCAATGACTTCATTCATCTTATTTCTGAATAGCATGCATATGGGACAGCTAGATGGTGATATGGATAGAGCCCTGAAGTCAGGAGAACCTGAGTTCAAATCTAGACTCAGACATTTTAACACTTACTAGCTATGTGACCCTGGGCAAGTCCTCTAGGCACAACCCCCCCCCCAAAAAAAAGACACACACTCCTAAAAATTAGAGCAAATGAGATATAATTGATGGTCCCTAATTTCCTAAAAGTAAAAGCAATATGATCCAATTAGCACAGGATTGAAAGCAGACAGACCCTAGAGGCTCAGGTAAAAGTCCTAGACTCAATACTTAGTACCAATAAGATCTTGGACAAGTCAGTCATCTTTCACAGCCTCAGATTTCTCTTTTGTAAAATGGGGAATAATATGTGCCCCCAAAACAACAACAAATAGCTAGCATTTATCAAGTACTTTAGGATTTGCAAAGTGCTTTATGATTATCAATTCTCATGACAACCTTAAGAGGCAAGTGCTGTTATTGAGGAAATTATGGCTGAGAAAGATTGTGTAATTGTCCAGGATCCCACAACTAGTAAATGTCTGAGGGAAGACTTGAAAACAGGTTTTCATGACCCCAGGCCTAGCATTTTATCAACACTGTGCCACCTAGTTGCCTAGCACTATTCACCTTATAAGGCTTTTGTGTGGAACAAGATGTGATAATGATACAATAAAGTATTATGCAAATAGGAGGGTTGTAGGCAGTAATACTTGCCCAGGCCACAAACTCTCAGATTATTGTTCATGTAAGGAAGAAGGAATTTCTGAAAGTCATTCACAGACTAGGGCCTCATAAAGTCTACAGAGGAACTTGGGTAAATTCTCCTGAGACAAGAGAAATAAGAAATCGCTTTATAACTTAACTCCCATAACCTAAAGGCTCATAAAACTGGCCAGTTTTCCAAATCCTTAGCCCAATTACTGAGAAAATATAGTTATTGCACTTTGGACTCATGTAAAACTTTCTGATGTGGTCACTCACTTTGATGAAATAAATCATGACCCATCCTTGGCAGGCCATCCTGAGAAATTCCACTTCTTGTCCTCCTAAAAATGCTCCACAAAAGAAGGTACCTCCCTCAAGTTTCCCTGAAGTCCTAGACTGTTCAGTAATAACCCTTCTACCCTAACAGTAGCCGTTTCATTGCATTATGACCCCTTCTTCTTAAAAACACTAAACTCAATGGAAGAAGATGGGCACCAAATATCTCTCCACTGGGACTTCCAGCAGTCCCCCTTGGGGCTATGCACTTAGGGTGGGTGGGAGCCTTAATCACCTGCCATATCTCACCACCATCTTCCTATAGGAACTCTTCTCTCCAACACGTATCATCTTTCCAGAACCTGCTCTGGGAAGAGTAATCAAATCTTGTGACTTCCCAGACTAAAAATGTCTTCCCTATCTACCACTCCTCCATCTATGTTATATCCCTTGTTAGAATGCTTATTTTTGTATTTGAAAACCAATAATAATAATGACAAAGCCCCTGTTTTGTCCTTAATAAATGCTCTTTCTTTTGTTTATTCATTCTTTCATCTTTTCTGCCATTACCAATGCATGGTTTAAAAGTCCATCTGAAAATTCTGTGGGTTTTTTTTTTTTCTCTTTACTATTTTCTTCAGTGCTCATCTGCTGGGAAGCCAGAACAAGCTGATATTATCAAAGATATAATCACAGGATGGATTTTCTATAGAGAGAACCTGGGTGATGAGAATATGCCCTTATATACCCTTTAGTCATCCTTTCAATCTAATTGCCAAGTGATGCTTCTATCCACAACCCTCACAATCTATAGACATGAACTACAAAGACTAGGAGACATTTCTGTGGGGCAAAGGAAAGATGATCAGATTTGGAATCTGAGGCCCTATGTTCTAAATCTGGCTTTGCAATCTACCAACTGTGTGATGTTGGGAAAGTCTCTTTGCTCCTCAGGCTATAGATAGGATGGGCTCTATCTAGATGATGAGTCATGCCCAATCTAAATCAAATCCCAAGACCCCAGTCTGCCACTGCCTAGTTAGGATTTAGTAGCCAAAAAAGGGCAAGGAGATGAGGGAATTCCACTAAGGAAGAACAATTCTTTACTAATAGGTAAAAAAAATCCATAGTCACCATTTCAAGGTAGCTGTTAAAGGAACCGACCACATGTGCAGAGCAAATCCTCAGAGGGTGGCCAATCTAATGGAAATTGTGCACGTAACTATTCCAGATGCCTGATGGATTTTTAATTTGTCTAGAGTATGACTTTGGAGTGACAACTAAAATCATCACCAAGAATCCTGGAAACTCAGATAACAACTTGGGCAAATCAAAGAGAATTACAATAAAATTACAGATATGTTGAGCAAGTATTTTTATGTCAGCAATCCTCAATGAAGGAAAGAAAGAATCCAATCAAAACTACACAAATAACATTTATTAAGTACCTACTTTGTAAAAGGTTCTGGGAATACAGAGACAAGGCAAAAAGTAGCCCCTACAAAGAACTTATATTCTACAGGGGGAAATATAACACAGAAAATTAATATCTATGCATGAGATGACATGAGGAAAAAGGGTTAATCATACCCTGGAATTAGGTCCTGTTTTATCCAAGAGATGCTGACAGAACTTTGTAGACAGAAAGCCCAAATATAACGTTCAATATTGTTTAAACAAGACATCTGGATATGCTCTGCATCCTAAACAGGAAAGCAAGTAGAACTCTTCAGTACAGTCTATCTTCATTATAATCTTCCAGCCAGACATTCATTCCCTACTCTATATTATAAGGAAAGCAAAGACTACTGCTGCTTAAAGCTGAAGAAAGAAAGAAAGAAAGAAAGAAAGAAAGAAAGAAAGAAAGAAAGAAAGAAAGAAAGAAAGAAAGAAAGAAAGAAAGAAAGAAAGAAAGAAGAAGAAAGAAAGAAAGAAAGAAAGAAAGAGAGAGAGAGAGAGAGAGAGAGAGAGAAAGAGAGAGAGAGAGAGAGAAAGAGAGAAAGAGGAGAAAGAGAAAGAGAAAGAGAGAAAGAGGAGAAAGAGAGAAAGAGAAAGCATTTCTCTGGATGAACAGATGCTGAGCAAAGAAAAAAAAGTTTCTCAAAAGAATAATGAAAATAATATCAGTATATTAAATTCATTTTCATATTTAACATATATTAATTGAATGCAATATAATGTAATATAATGTGATGATACATTATATGAAGTTCTAAGATACAAAATGTTATGTAATATGATATAGTATAATGTAAAATGTTATAATACAATACATGCAGTGAATATGAAAATGAAAGGAAGGAAGGAAGGAAGGAAGGAAGGAAGGAAGGAAGGAAGGAAGGAAGGAAGGAAGGAAGGAAGAGAGAAGATATGACAAAGATTTAGAAGATTTTTGAGCTGAAAATACCATTTGTGATGCTTGACCAATTAACTTAGGAGGAAAATGAGAGCCAGAGAAGGACCTCTTCAGAACCATGTAGCTGCCCCATAGAGAGCTAGGTCTCCTAGATCAAGTCTATAGGTCTTCTTGCCATCTTCACACATGACCTCTCACAGATCCTCCATATCAGACTCCCCAGCACCTCATGTCCTGGGTAACATTAGAGGCCTATAAGTTAACACCCAGAATCCCGTGCCCCAGCTGCCACCTGGCGGCCTGGCCTGTCTCACCTGTCTGGAATGTAGGGTGGAGGGAGAAAAGGAATGAGGGAACCATTGGGACTGTCAGTTGGCCACTGGCACCCCTTTCCTTGCTTATAAACATGCCCATAGGCTATTAAACATGGGGCACACCCAGGCCAGGAAATAGAACAGCTCAGTCAAAAGTACAACTGCCAGTCAGAGCTTGCAGTTGAGCAGGTAGCTCTATTCACTTGGGTAAGGAAAACTTGGCCAAACACATCTTCTTACTGATAAAGGGCCCAGGCTATGGGCATCCATGGAATGTCAAAGCTGGGAGGGGCCCGGAAGATCTAGTCCAATGCTTCCATTTCACATAGAAGGAAACTGAAGTCCAGAGAGGGGAAAGAGTTCACCTAAGGTTACACAATTGCTCAGAGCCGTGAGATCAATTCAATCTCTTCAGCAATATGGAAGCATCCCTACTGGGGAAACAATGGCAAACGTAGTAAATTTCAGAATTTGAACCCAGAGCTTCTGACTCCAAAATTGGGCTTTTCATTGCACCATGCTGCCCTCTTGTGGCTAAAAGGCCCACTCTTCCTGAAATCCTAAAGAACCAAATACCTAGGGAAATGTTCATTCCATTAAAAAGAAGAGACAGACAGATGCAGACACAGAATGTGAAAGACACAAAGACAGAGACGATGACAGAAGACATAGAGAGATAGAAACAAAGACAAAGAGACAGATAGATAGAAATACAGAGAGACAGATAGATAGAGGTAGATAAAAATATGGGTAGAGAAATAAGATAGAGAAAGATAGGCAAAGACACAAAGACAGAAAGAAAGATGGTAAAAGAAAGGGAAGAGGGACAAAGAGAAAAAGAAATAGATGGAGAATGGGAGAGAGAGGAAAGAAAGATAGACACAAAGAGAGATGGAGAGAGAGAAAGGAAAGAACCAGAGACAGAGAAAGAGACACAAAGAGACAAAGATAGAAAGTGGGAGAGAAAGACAGAAGCAGACAAAGAACTCAGAGGCAGTAAAAGCAGGGAATGGAATGGGAGAGGACAGAATGAAAAAGACAAGTGTCTCTAAATTGACAAAGATGTCCTCTCTTCATCACTTAGACTGTAGATGTTAAAGCTGGACTTCAGAGGTCATCAAATTCCACTCAATCATTTCACAGAGGAGGAAACTGAGTCTCCAAGGTGGGGGGGAGAGGCTAGCCCATGTTCATAAAAGTAAAAAATAATGGAGGTAGAATTCAAACCCAGATTCTCTGGCTTGTGTGCAGCCTTCCTACCATTTTGAACTTCTCCTTTCTCAAGCTGCCTGCCTCTAAAGGGTTCTTTGGAGAAAACCGTTTATTTAATCATAGATTTAAAATGGCAGAAAACATCTCCAACAGTCAATCGTTCATTTTGCCAGTAGGAAGATGAACACTTAGAGCAGGAATGTCTTTCCCAGGATCTCACAGGCAAGTAAATGATAGGATCTAGGACAGGAAGTTCTGATGCTCCATCCCAGGACTTTTTACACAACTTTAAGAAGATTGATGGACTGCACTATAAGAATCAAACCCGGTGCCCGAGGCTTGAAGAATCACAAGATTTCAGACAGTAAAGGGATCTCAGAGATCAGATCTGAGAAAGCATTTCTCTGGATGAACAGATGCTGAGCAAAAAAAAAAAAAGTTCCTCAGAAGAATAATGAACATAATATCAATGTATTAAATTCATTGTTATATTTAACATAACATATTCATTGAATGCAGCATAATGTAATATAATGTGATGATACATTATATGAAGTTCTAAGACACATTATATAATATGATATAGTATAATGTAATATGTTATAATACAATACATGCAGTGAATATGAAAATATAAATGAAAAGAAGAGCTCAATTCTGTCTAATCCTACCGTCCTTCTCTTTAATTGTCTTCACTATCAGGAAGGGCTCATTTGGGTGTTGTGGTGATGGGATACATCAGGAAATTACTTTAATGTAAAAGCAAGAGTTACCAATTAAACTCAAAATGTTCCCTCTTCCCAACTTATTTAACCACATGATCATTCTTTGCTTTAAGGAGTGATCTATGATCTACAGAAGCAGTCCATTGCTGCAGAAGGGTATTTTATAGGAAACCCAAATCTCCCTGAAATTTTCTCCTAGAGCTGTCCTAGAAAATCAACTAGAACAAGCTAATTTCTCTTCTTCTTCAGTCTTTCAAATATTGGAAGACATCTATCATCCTTGCCTACCAGTCTTCACCAATTAATAAGCATTTATCAAGTTGTTATTCAGCATACCATACACTATTCTATCTGCTGGGGATATAAAGGCAAAAGCAAAACAGTCTCTGCTTCTAGAGTGTTCCATTCAAATGGGGGACACATTTATCTGCATTCATCTCCAGCTAAGCCAAGAGTACATATGGAACAGTTACAAGGTCATCTTCCAGGGGAAGAGGTTAGCAACTGAGGGAATGATCTCATGCAAAAGGGAGTGCTTGAGTTGAGCCAGGAAGGAAATCAGGGATTCCATGAGCCAGAAGCCTGAAGGACTCAGCCTCAGCCTGGGCAAAACCAGGAAAGCAAAGGATGAGAAGTAGAGAGTTGTATATGAACAAGATGAAGACTAATTGGACCATGGAGTATAAAGAGGATAGGAATATAGAAAAGAGAGGCAGAAGGTCGGATGAAGTCAGCTTTTGAAGAACTTTGTCAAGCAGAGTTAATATTTGTTATTTTATCATAGAGGTAATGGGGAACCACTAAAATTTATTGAATAGTGGGGAGGGACTTTTGGGAGCATGACTAGATTAACCTTCAGGAAAAGCACTGAGGTAGCTGAACATCAGGGCAATTGGGTGGTGCAGTGAGGAAACAACGGATCTAGAATCAAGAAGGCTCATTCATTTTCCTGAGTTCAAATTAAACCTTGAACACTTAATTACCTATGTGACTATCAGTAAATCACTTAACCCTGTTTGCCCCAGCTTTTCATTTGGAAATGGAAATGAGTGATCTTTTCATTATACCCTCTCTTCATCTTCTCGTTGTTTTTCATGAAATGTGGAACTTAAAATTGAGCATTTGCCCCGTCCTTCCCAAGTCATAAAGGATTTCAGAGCCCAACATCAGCTTTCTATCCTTGATTTTTGATGAGTGGTCCTCCATCTTTATCCTTGGGAACTTAAGAGTGCCAAGAAGATCATCACCTACTACTCCTTCATTTGAAAAGTAGAGAAATTAGACCTGAGAGTAGAGGGAACTTCTTTGGGTGAGGTAGCAAGAGCCAAGAGACAAGCACTGCTCTCCATCCAGATCTCTCTCCATGTGCCATGTCCATGCCTCCCTTGGGGCCATCTTCTACTTTTTCTTTCTAAATCCCTCTTTACTTTTCCTATGCATTTGCCTGTCACCACTGTCTCTCTTGTCATGTTTGCCATCAAAATATTTTTCCTTCTTCTCTTCTCTCATATCTGGTAGAGTTCTCTTTGTCTCTCACAGCCATTTTCCTCAAGATTTCCAGTCTCTCTAAGATGCTGTCACTAGAGGGCAATATGGTCACATGGACTTGCCCATGACCATGAAAGTCCAGCAGCCCCTGAAGACCTATGGACCCAACACCAGAAACAAAATTGCTCTTGTTCAGTTAAGGAATAAGAGAATGAATTCTAGAGAAGGGATGTCCAATGGAAAGGCCAAGCTCTCCATATCTGCACTATCTGAGGGAGAAAAAAGTTACCCAAGTATTTCAAAACATTGAAAAGCTCCAAGGTACCATTGATCTCTTCCCTCTGAGAATGTTCTCTTGTTTCTTTCACATATATGTCTGCTTACCTCCTGGACTTATTGAGACCTAAAGCAAAGAGATTACATTAGCAACATACTCTTTAAAGGAGCGAGGCATGGAAGGGGCCATAGAGAGTCCAAGTTCATGATTTACAAAGGAGACAGAAGCCCAGAAAGAAAATGGGAGTTTTTCAGGTTAAAAAGTAGCAGATCTGGAGGATTCAAACAAACATAGGGCCTCTGGTTCCAAATTCTTCATTCTTTCTACTGTGTCTTACTGCCAATCAGGAAATGTTGGGCTACCTTTGGAGAGCAATGATACTCAGCTTCTTACTATAATCTTTAGATGACTGGCAAGAGCTGAATAAGAGAATGAACAATTGATTTACCTATAGACTAGCTGATGAGCTTACATAAAAGACATATAATAGAAAATGGATTAAATAAAATCCAAAGAACTTCTTCATTTTGTTACCCCCTTCAAGATTGTGAAATTATTCTTGATGAAATTAGAAAAGTCAGCTATTGTCTACTAAAGGATGTGTCATACCTCTGGTGACCTTTAAAAAAGATACACTTCCTAGAAGAAAAGACATTAGAGAGATGTAACCCAAATAATGGGGAAGAGGTGGAGGAGAAAGCAAACTGTGGATTCAGTATAAAATTAGTCCTTATGGTCTAATCGATCTGGAGAGCAGATCAGGTCCAGGGAGCCCAGTTGAGTGACATGCCAAAAAGAGATTCTGTTTATATTGGAAAGTAACATGAAGATACATTGAGAAGAAAAAGGACATTGAGACTTTGCATGAATTGTCTTAGCATGTGTGTTCCATATGTATGTAACTTAATGCTAGTATATTCTAAGCATATGCCTAATCTTCCCACTGATATTACACATATTTGTGGGAAAGTATGCCCCTAGTTTATAGGGAAGATGATTCGTAGCTGCCATTCTGACTAAGTAATCTCTATATAAGTTTTTGCTTTTAATTCTGATTTTGTTTGACAGACTACTAAAGGCAAATACATTGGTGAAGGCTCTTGAGCTTTAATTTCAGGTGTGTGATCCCAAAGAGTACTTTGAATCCAAAAAATCAGACCCCCTCAAAGAACCAACATAAAATCTAGGAGTGCCAAGGTATGGAAGAAGCCCAGAAGGGGCTGCTATGTCTTTTTTAAACAACTTTACCAAGCAAAGCAGTTACATATCATGGTTTGATTTTCTCCTGACACTGATTTTTCAAGGGCGATAACATAATTAACAGTCCCCAGTCTAGGATTTCCCCTGCATATTATTTTCTTTTAAATTCCCTCTCTGACTTTGCTAGAAATGGAAACAGTTCCTATTTCTTCTATTTCTACGTCTTGGCACAACCCCAGCAAAGTAGGGAATAAAATTAATTTTATTGGTTCCCTCCTGGGTTTATTAAAATACCTTACTATTCATCTAAGTAGGTCTTTCCAAGTGTATTTCATCTTACAGCTCATCATGAAAGAGGGCTAGATATTAGACTGACCAAGATACCCAAAATCTTATAGGTCAGTAGAAGATCAATCAGATAGCATAGTCGAGTAGAGAATGCTGGACCTTCAAATCTTGCCTCAGAGTCATGTAAACCTGATCAAGTCAATTAAACTTGCTGAGTCTCAGTATTCTCATCTTTAAAACGGGAGTACCTACATCTAGTAATTTTTGTGTAGATTAAATGAGACAATATGTGTAAAGTATCTTGAAGATTATATAATATTACCATTATTATGTAATTCTGAGCTGTGGAGTTTGTGAGCAAGATTTTGTCAGCTAGTGAACAGTATTAAATGTCAAATGTTATTTGTTTTGGTGAGTTATTTTTAAAGAAATATGAAAATAAGATAGATCAGGAATGCACTTTATCCTTAGCTACTGAACCAATCCCTCCAAGATGGGGTATAAGAGGTTGAGAGCAAGGAGAATTCTCAAAGACTTGAATGGAGTGCCACCCCTTCTTGATTGGGACAATTTTTTTAATTGAAAAGAGATAAGACCAGAGAAAATTGTGTGAAAAACACTGAAAAAGCAGCCCCACAGGAAAGGGATTCACTCAGGGAAAAAAAGATTAAAGTGTCCTGTTTCATAACATTTAATTTAGATATGAGTATTATGAGGAATTGGAGGATAACTCAGAAATACTAGTAAATACAACTATTTTTTGAGTTTTCCCTGACACATATGGTCCTCACAATGTGATTCCTTGCTTTAGTTCTCTTATACCTACTATTCCCTGCTCTCACTTAAGGGAAAAATTAATGGAGCAAGGGAAACTGCCACTGCCACCAACATACTTTGAATGTTGGTGGCTTGAAGACAGAGATGAGAAAAAGGAGGGAAGAAGTATATAGAGGGAATCAAGGAAAAAAGCAGGGACCTAAGGAGGGAAGGAAGTAGGTTAGGATGCAAGAATGGAAGGTTGGAATACAAGCAAGGATAGAGGTTAAGAAGACAGGAATAAATAAAAGAATGGATAAAGGCAAAGAATAAAGTCAGAGAGAAGACTGGAAAGGAGGAAGGGAGTGGAGGGGGGCCATAGTGCACAGTAGTGCTTCACTTGCTACCATTATCAGAGGCTGCTCTGAGCCAGACTGAAATAGGGAAGAGAGGATTATGCAAACTGTCCACTAAGATACTGGGTGACAATTTCATCAGGAAGGAAGAATGATTTGGGTCTTTCATCTCTTAGAAAACTTAATACTTCCAGGATCACCTTCTTCATCACAGTTAAATCCTAAACATGTGCCAACCTATCAAAGGCTTGCTAAATTCCTTTCCTTGAACTTTCCTTAGAAGGGTAGGGTAAACCAGGGAAATGATGCACAACAAGCTTCCTCTAACTGGCAACAATAGTTCCAAGAGCTAGGTAGCTATTGGAGCAGTAGATCAAACACTGGGCTTGGAGTCAGCAAAACCTGAATTCAAATTTTGCCTCAGACATCTAATAGTTGTGTGACTGATGCTAGGCAAGTCACTTAACTTCTGCTTGCTGATTTTTTCAACTGTAAAATGGGAATAATGACAGCCGCTACCTCCTAGGGTTGTTGTGAGGATCAAGTGAGACAAATCTGGAAAGTTCTTGGTACAGTAGGTGCTATACAAATGTTATTATTATTAATTAATTATTAATGTTGTTGGTGCTAAATGTTATCATTGCCACAGATGGCTCCGGGTGCTCCTTCCAGGACCTCATCTATAACTTGGATCATTTACTTGAAATTCTTTCTCCCTTTACTCTAGTCCTCTCTGAATGGTCCCTTGCTTTTGCGGATTTTTCAGTTTGAAATTCTGCACAATAGAATCTCCCACGGAGATGGGAAGATAGAAATGTGGTTGTTCCTCTCCCCTAGGAGAAATTCTGGGAGTGTGGAATCCCACTCTCTTCCCTACTGTCTTTGTCCTGCAAACCCCCCAGCTGCCAATTCCCTTCCCAGGGCTAGGCCCTCCCTCAAGAAGGCTCGAAAGGCAAGCACTGCCAAGGGAACCAGCTGGCAGGGTTTCCTTCACACCCAGGGATTTCCTTCATCTGCATCCCTGAGCAGATGGCACATCACCGAGCCATCACATGGCAACGTGTTCAGAGTGCTAATATACCAGAAAGAAAGGAAATCACCCCAAGAACGTTTTAGGAATTGGAGCTAGAAGGGGTCTGCAGGATCAGCATTCTTCCCCTAGAACTAGACTTCTTAAACTTTTTCCATTCATTACCACTTTTAGCCCAAGAAATTTTTACATAACCCTAGTTATATAGATATAATAATAAGTATACAAACCAAACATTTATGAAAATAAACCATAATTTTGTGATCCCCCTAATCAGTTATGAGACCCCATATAGGGTCACAAACCACAGTTTAACTCATTTTTGTCCTAGACAAATAAAGCTTAGAAATCTCAAAATGACACCCCATGCCAAGTAACAAACTAGAATTTGAAAATTAGATCTTATGGAAACAATTTAGTAGGGTGGAGAAAGAACTCTTAGAGTCAGGTGTCCCGGGTTCAAATTTCCATTCTGACACTTCACATAAAATCTTTTGAGCCTTGATTTCCTCATTTCTAACTTTCTTCTCGAGTCCTTTCGATGTCTAGAACTCTGATCCTAAGACTCCAATGAATCACCTTTTACACTGGAAAGAGTCCTGGATGTGGAGTCAAAGAATTTGGTTTTGAATCTGGATTCATAAATATGTGGCCATGGGATCCTGAGCAAATGACATCTACTCTTCATGGTATAATTTCTTCTCTTATAAAATGAGGATTTGAAGCAAAGGATCTTCCAAGTACTTTGCACTCCATTCTCTTTTTATGACATCTATTTCTGACTTACTAAATCTCTCAAGGGTTCAATTTGCCCGAGTCCAGCCTTATTGCTTAATTTGGGGACAATACTACAATTGTCTTCTATATCATCCTTCCCCCAAAATGACTATGCATATTGTCTTATTACAAAGTGAACAGGAACTTTTCTGAATTTGCTGCAAAGGACATCCACAGTGGGAAGAAGGAAGAAAAAAAAAAGGAAACATTTATCATTATCATTATTATTGTTATTCTAAGTGCCTATTATGTTCCAGGCAAGAAAATAGCAAATTATTCCAGTATCTTTGCCAAGAAAACCCCATGTAAATTGCTTTGAAAACTTTAGAGCAATATATAATGTTGTTACCTTCATTATCATTTAATAATATGTAAAAGCAGTGAGACTGAAGAAGTGAGTACCACAAGCCCCTCTCTCCCATTCCCTCCCCAAATGCAAGTTTCCTCCATGAAGGAAGACTCAAATATGATTGAAATGACTGAATAACATGTACTAGGTACCATGTAAAATACTCTATAAATGTTATCTCATCTGATCTTAACAATGAAGATCTCTAAAAAGAGAAGTAGACTGACTCAGGGGTTAAAGGTGACATTCTATCTTTCATGTTTTCATGAGAAATACTCAGTACCCAATCTGGGTCCTATGGACTGTGACAAGGAGAAGGAAGAGAGAGCAAGCCAGAACTAAAAAGCTATGATTAAAATCAATGAAAGAATGAATTTTTAAATTTGTTCTTCTCACTTCTGCTCTCTCCCAAATCTAGTTCATCCTCCAGATAGCCACCCAAAGCAGAGAAAGCACAAACTGCCCATTCTTTACCCTCTTTCTCTTGGTAAACTGGTATAAAGGAAAAAGATGGAACTGAAGAGGCCATGGCCCCAAATGCTGCCTCTCATGCTTCCTGCCCATGTGCCTTTAGACAATCAAGTCACTTCCCTGGGCCTTACTTTCCTTACTTTCTAGAAAAGGAGGTCCCCCAGGTTCCTTTTAAGTCTGGATCTGACAACTGATTATACTCTTTTTGGTATTAAAGCCCCTCACAAACTGAATCCAAACTGCTTCTCTAACATTAGTCCACATCACAATCCACTACATACTCTACATCTAGACAAACTGACTCACTTGCTATTCCCCAGTCTAAGCATTCCATTTCCCACCTCCATAACTTTGTACAAGCTGTCTCATCACATCTAGACTTTCTTCCTCCTTATCTCTATTGGAATCATTATTTTCCTTTAAGGGTTAACTCATCTATTTCCTGAATTATTAAGACATTTTCTCCCTGTTTAAATTATCTTACTTTTACTTACCTATGTAAATATTGCATTCCCAATAAACTGGGAAAACAGTTTTACAATCAAAGGTTCTGATAAAGGTCTCATTTCCAAATATATAGAGAGAACTGACTCTAATTTATACGAAATCAAACCATTCTCTAATTGATAAATGGTCAAAGGATATGAACAGACAATTCTCAGACAAAGAAATTGAAACTATTTCTATCCATATGAAGATGCTCCAAGTAATTATTAATCAGAGAAATGCAAATTAAGACAACTCTGAGATACCACTACACACCTGTCAGATTGGCTAGAATAACAGGGAAAGATAATGTGGAATGTTGGAAGGGATGTGAGAAAACTGGGACACTGATACATTGTTGGTGAATCGTGAATACATCCAGCCATTCTGGAGAATGATTTGGAACTATGCTCAAAAAGTTATCAAAATGTGCTTACCCTTTGACCCAGCAGTGTTATTACTGGGCTTATATCCCAAAGAGATCTTAAAGAAGGGAAAGGGACCTGTATGTGCAAGAATGTTTATGGCAGCCCTCTTTGTAGTGGCCAGAAACTGGAAACTGAGTGGATGTCAATCAATTGGAGAAGGGCTGAATAAATTGTGGTATATGAACATTATGGAATATTATTGTTCTGTAAGAAATGACCAGCATGATGATTTCAGAAAGGCTTGGAGAGATTTACATGAACTGATGCTCAGTGAAATGAGCAGAACCAGGAGATCATTATACACTTCAACAACAATACTATATGAGGATCAATTCTGATGGACGTGGCCCTCTCCAACAATGAGATGAACCAAATCAGTTCCACTAGAGTAGTAATTAATTGAACCAGCTACACCCAGTGAAAGAACTCGGGAAACGACTATGAACCACTACATAGAATTTCCAATCCCTCTTTTTTTGTCTGCCTGCATTTCTTATTTCCCTCACAGGCTAATTGTACACTATTTCAAAGTCCGATTCTTTTTGTATAGCAAAATAACTGTATGGACATGTATACCTATATTATATTTAACTTATACTTTAACATATTTAACATTTATTGGTCAACCTGACATCTGGGGGAAGGACTGGGGGGAAAGAGGAGAAAAGCTGGAACAAAAGGTTTTGCAATTATCAATGCTGAAAAATTACCCATATATCTTGTAAATACAAAGCTATAATAAAAAATATTGCATTCCCACACTCAAGAGACCATCTCAAGGTCTAGCAAGACTTTATGCATGGTCAGCATTAATAAATGCTTATAGAAAATAAACAAAAAACTCTAGAGTGATTGCCATTTGGATGAAACAGAAAGAAGGAAAAATGGCCCCCATTTCTGAGGGAAAACTTTTACATTAAAATTTTTTAAATAACATTCTTAATTCCTTCCTAAGAGCTTTTTGCCAATGCCTTATCACGTATTCTAGGAAGGGGTTTGTCTTTAGTAAAGGAAAAAAATTTACCCCTAGGTTGGCTAAAAGATTTTGCTCATATAACTTCTCAGAGGCTACTCGCTTTGACTTAAGAGGGTCTACCACTAGGTACAGTCCATTTTAATGAAATCATAAATTCTTGAAAGGTTTGAAGATTTTGATTTTTCTGTTCATAGAGAGCCAATTTTGAGAGAGTTTTTAGGTGGAAGACTTAGGGTCACAGAAACTTCAGGAGAAAAACTATTTTATAAACATAGATACTCTACTCTAGAAAAGTCTTTTGAGTTGCAAATGTACTCTCCCAAAATGGATATACTTGGGTGATCTTCTCTTGTGAACTGTCCCCTGAGAAAGGGAACACTGGCCCTCTGGTGGAAGTTGAGGGGAAAACTACAAGAGGAGCTATCAGAGAGGTTACAGGAATTCACAAAGTAATTGAACCAGGTACTTGTGTCTGCACAGAGCTGAAGAGCAAAACAAGATTATAAAAAGTATGTGGCCTAGGACAGTAACTGATCACAGTTAAACCATAAGCAACTTTAGAATGGGAACTGTCTTTTGTCTTTCTTTGTATTCCTAGCACTTAGCACAATGTCTAGCACATGGTATATATTTAATAAATCCTACCTGATAAAATGATTGTCTCTTCCCTATCTGCTGGGAGATGAAAGCTGAAGGATAATGATGTAGACCCAGAGTAGAAACAAAGAACAGGGAACATATGTTCTGAGACAAAACAAAATGTTTTCTGAGGGAAGTTAAAAAAAAAAAAAAAGAAACCATAATACGGTAGGAAACCACACAATGGACCACCAATGGGAGGTGAGAGATCCACTTAGGGTATTACTTTACGTCCCTCAGTCCATATAGGAAATTGAAAATGTGCTATTCCTGGGGTTATTTTTTCTGGGCTCTGATAAGATCTACTAACAAGTTTCTCTTAGTCATTCAGTAAATCGCCTCATGATTTGAACGTTCAAGCCCACTGGTTTTGACTTGTGGACATAAATAAAACAGAAAAGGAAAAAATTCATTAAGTTTTTTGGGGGCCTTTTGTCAGGATGAAACCTGACATTGAACAACAGTTGATTACAACTTATCCTACCTAAATTGGAAAGTCCTCAAGGACTTTTCCTTTGTTCTTTGATTTGGTGTAGAGGTCTATGAACAGTGAAAAGGGTCACAAAATGTATTGACTGAGCAGGTGCTGAATGAGCTCAGTGGAGCCTGGACATTAGGAGCACAGGCAATCAAAGAATGGGCAAGAGAGATGGAGATGGATGTGACACAAGGAACAAAAGACTGCAATAAAGAGTTAGTTAACTACCACTTCAGCATCTGAAACCAGAAACAGGAGTCAACTGGCGAAGAACAAGGTTAGATTCTAGGGCTACTGGAGCATAACTGAGGCTAAGAGGATCCTTAGAGATCTTTTCATCCAACTCCCTCATTCTACAGAAAAAGAATTTGAGGCACAAATGTATTGGGGATCATTTCATTAGACCAAAATTCATAGGCCGGTTCTTGCCAGTAAATAGTATTTATATCTAAGTTTCATTGTGTTTTGTTTTGTTTTGTTTTTTTTAACCCAGAAAGTAATGGTCCTGGAGCACATCATAATCTTTCTCTGTTCTGATTCATCTGACCACCATAACCACCAAATAGCTGAAAAGCTATTAAAATCCAATTTGCTGAAATAAAGTACAGGGTACTGAGAAGGAAAGCATTCAACAGCAAGGCATAATAAGTTGTTATTTTTATTATACATTTAGTTATTTTCATAGCACACATCAATCAGGCATTAATGGTTTCTAGCTTTTTTTATTTAAGAAAAAAACAAAATATTTAAAGCAGTTCTTAGAATACTTCAAAAAAGATTGAGCAAAGTACAGCTTAGAGAAAATGGGAATATTTGATCAAATTCAGGGTATATAAAGTCACAATCACCAATCATTGAAGAATAAACAAATGAAAAGACAGCATTAATCACAGTAGACCCCAGGAGCTAAAATATTGGGGCACTACATACACTGCCAAGAAATCGTTCTAAACTATGCCATGGGAAAATCAATGAAGGTAAATATGAAGACACTGCAGCTGTAGCACTCTATCTTTCTACAATTATCTTTTATTATTTCTTTTTTAGATTCTTCATTTTAGACAAACTTGGCAATTCTCCATTCCCTGAATAAGCACAGATGCAGGAGGCTTGACCTTCTCTTTACACTTTTCCTGTATGTCAAAAGTATCTTCCCCCACTCTTTTTATCTGTTTAATTCTTTCTGTCCTTGAAAATTGAGGTCCAATGCTATCTCCTACAGGAAGTTTCCTTGAGCCTTCTTCTTGCAAATTGCTTTCTCCTTGTAACAATGCAGAACACCTACTGCATAGCTCTCTCTCATGGTTATGTATGTATATTATTACTAAGAGAGTTAGAGGCATTCTCTTATTGAATGTGAGCTCCAAAAAGGCTGGGAACCAAATGTGCAAAAATGTTTGTAGCAACCCTTTTTTTGTAGTGACAAGGAAAAGGAAACTGAGTGGATGCCTATCAGTTGGGGAATGGCTGAATAAATTATGGTATATGAATGTAATGGAATCTTATTATTCTATAAGAAATGATGAATAGGCTAACTTTAGAAAAGACTTACATGAACTGATGCTAAATGAAGTGAACAGAACCAAGAGAATATTGTACACAGCAACAATAAGATTATGTGATGATCAACTGTGATAGACTTGGCTCTTTTCAAGAATGGAGGTGATTCAAGGCAATTCCAATAGATTTGTGATAGAGCCATCCACATGCAGAGAGAGAGCTATGGAGATTGAAAGTGGATCAAAGCATAGTATTTTCATCTTGGTTTTTTTTTTCTTTGTCATGTTTTTTCCCTTTTGATCTGATTTTTCTTGTACAGTATGATGAATATGGAAATATGTTTAAAAGAACTGCATGTGTATGACCTATATCAGATTGCTTGCAGCCTTAAGGAACAGAAAGGGAGGAAGAGAGGAAGAAAAAATATGCAACACAAGGTTTTGCAAAGATGAATATTGAAAATTACATTTGCATGTATTTGGAACAATAAAATACTATTAGTTAAAAAACAAAAACAAACAAAAAAAAGGCGCATATCTAACCTAACTTCTGAACCTCTTTCAGTACATTTCCACACACATAAGGGACTTAATAAATGCTGATCCTTTGACTAATGATAACCTCTTTCATCTCTAACACTCATGGATTCCCTCACCCTCATTTTCTGTAGATTCACTCTTTCATTCTTTTGCTTGTATCTCTAGTTCCTGGCACACAGTAGGTGCTTAAAAAGTACCATTTACTGATTGATTCTAGGAATGATGAATCATTAGGTAGCAATGTGGTATGGAAAGAAATTGGCTCAAGAATCGGATGTTGTATAAAGAAGATCCAGCTCACTTCCAGTTGATCAATGATGGACAGAAATAACTACACCCAGAGAAGGAACACTGGGAAGTGAATGTAAATTGTTAGCACTACTGCCTAGCTACCCAGGTTACTTATACCTTCGGAATCCAATTCTTAATGTGCAACAAGAAAATGGGATTTACACACATATATTGTATCTGGGTTATATTGTAACATATATAAAATGTATGGGATTGCCTGTCATTGGGGGGAAGGTGTGGAGGGAGGGGGGGATAATTTGGAAAAATGAATACAAGGGATAATAGTATAAAAATTACTCATGCATATATACTGTGGAAAAAAATTCTAAATAATAAAAAAAAAAGAATCAGAAGTTGTTGTTGAGTCATTTCAGTCGTGTCTGACTCTCTGTGACCTCATTTGGGGTTTTCTTGGGAAAGATACTGGAATGGTTTGTGTTCTCCTTTTCCAGCTCATTTTATAAAATAAGAGCTGAGGCAAACAGGGTTAAGTGACTTGCTGAGGGTCATACAGCTAGTAAGTGTCTGAGGCCAGATTTGAACTCAAAAATGTAAGTGTTCCTGACTTCAGGCCCAGCACTTTTCAGCAGATGATCATCAAATGGAGAATGTGAGACAACATCAGGGTACATGACTGCAATGGAATGTTCTTGGACTGGAAGAAACAATAGATATAAACAATTCAGAACATTATGGAAAGACATGTGAACTGATACAGAGTGAGCTTGGCAGAACCTGGAAAACAATATACATAAGAATTCTAATTATGTAAATGGAAAAAACCAAAAATAGCATATAATTATGACATCTGAGAAGTCTGACCCAGAGAAAAGTAAAAGCTCATCTCTCCATTCTTCGAGGAGAACCACAGAGATGGAATATTGCATATTCTCTTAGACATCAATTAAGTGATGCTGGCTTTCTACTGAAATGCTTTTCCTGTTTCTTTTTAAATCTTTATGAGATGGGATGGCTCTCTAGGTAAAGGAAGGAGAAGAAAATAGAAATGAATATGATTTAAAAACAAAAAGTATCCATTAAAAATAAAAAGCTGTTTGGTCAATTTAAGGAAGCCCCAATACCACTAAATTTAGTACCTAACACCTATATATAAAGAAATCCTAATATCACATCCAGTTTTGGATACTTTTGACTAATTGTTAATATGAAGGGAAATGGAGACCAGGAGACATAGACCTTTGTAAGGTAAAACAATATAATCAGATACTTCCTGGGTTAAGGCATGGGAAAACTTAGCTTCAGACTCTGCCTCTGATCCTTACTGTCTATGCAAGTGGGTTATCATTTTTCCCTCCTAAATTTTTAGCTTCCTCAAATCTAAAATGTTTCCTAGAATCATATATTCAGAACTGGTAGAGAATAGAGAAGCCATTTTGTATCTGAAGAAGCTGACATCCTGAGAAAATATATCACTTGTCCAAAAGATAATAGATTATAGAGGAGGGTTTAGAACTGATTTCCTTTGTCTCTGAACTAATGCTCTTCCCACTATAACATAATGCTTCTATGGGGAGAGTAAGATTTGCTTCTTCCAGCTCACATAGTTATTATAAAGAAGTACTTTGTAAATAATTTAGAATTTATAGACAGATGAGTAATTGTGATGAATTATTTTAAAGTAAAAATCCCAAAATACCTTAGTCCTCCACAAAGTCCTACTCCAAGGTCTCATTGTGACATGGAGTAATCCTGGGCACTTGAAGGCTATGCCCACAGAATACAAGGTCTGGTAAGTTCTACCATAGTAACTAGCTTTTAGGTATGGCCTCTGTTCATACACTGAATCCATTTCCCAAGAACCAACTTGGCTAACTTGGAGAGACACACCACCAGTGGGCTGGTCACCTAATGATACCACTGTTTAAATCACAGCAAGCCATGAAACAAAGAAAAATGGTCCTCCATCTTGTGTGACCCCTCCCTTCTACTTCTGCAGAGACATCAGCAGAGAGGTAAATAAGAGGGCAGAGATGGATAAGAATCACAGAGGTTTTAGATCATCAATAACTGTCATTTCAACAGTTTGTGAGCAATGGGATCTCCCATTGGCCAGTGCAGATCATTGCCTGATGACTAGTAAATGAACATACAATGAGAAGCTGAATTATATCCATCTTAACATTATTGATATCAATGGAATGAGAAGTATATAGCAACTATATGGGGAAAAGGAAGGAAGGAAGGGGAAAAGGATAGAAGGAAGAATAGAAAAACAGAAAGGGAAGGAAGGAAAGAAGAAAAAACAAAGGATTTTAAAGGTACCTCTATATGCTAAACACTATACTAAGCACTTTACAAATATTATCTCATTTAATCTCAAAGGGTTATGAATATTCAAGTATTCTTTGGAGAAGCAAAGAAAGGAGTTGGTAGAATGGGTTTTGATATATACCCAAAGGCAACTCGAAACTTCATGAAACATTTGGTCATGTATCTTTAGAGTACAGATAATATTAATACATAGAACACCGTGAAAATCATTATGGCATATATGGCAATACCAGTTGCAGAAAATGACAAGCTAAAGATATTATATAAATATCTTGATAAGACTATTCAAATTAAACCAAAATTCACTGATACTTAGTGCATCATTCAAGAAGAAGGCATGAGAGAGGCCACAGACTTGATGATTCCACAGATGTCTCAATCTTTATGTCAGAAAAAGCTTTCTTCCAGAAATGTATTAGTAAGTGTTGAACATGGCAAGTAAAATATAAGAGAGAACATAACAGTTGATGTTAATAGATAGGAAAAGATGATTATTGATGTGGTCATTGTCTTTGAGTCAGCTTCCCTCCATAGTCAGATCATCAATTTGTTAGAACTAAGATTAGAATTTGGAAGAGAAGAAAAGAGAAGATGAAAGGAGAAAAAAGAGAAGAAATAATAAGAAAAAAAGACTATACTTGTAATTTCATTCCAGGAAACTTTCTCTACCAATACAAGTCAACAACTTAAAATCTTAGAGAATTTTCTAAAACAATGAATGCTTAGGTGACTTGTCTACCATCATACAACATATATGTCAGCAGTAGGACTTAAACTCAGATCATCCTAGCTTCAAAGTCAACTCTTTAACTGCTAATTTATGCTGCCTCTCTAAAGAAAAAGATATTGCTCATGTTGGAAACAACTTTACACCCTAGCTTGCAAACAACTGACCTATTTTCCAAATGGGTGGGGGGAGGGAAGGAAGCTACCAAAAGAAACACTGGTTCAGATTCATTTGTAAAATCTGATAAAGAAGGGTGATAGACAATTATGAGCAATACCATCTCAGACAGAAGTATTCATAGGGAGGAGGCAAAATTTGTTTAAAGAAAACCCTAAGCCAAGTTGGCATCCAATTAAAGGCATTAGAGGATGAAAATGGAAGCAGTCCTACAAAAAGAAGAAAAGGGGAAATTATTTACCAAAAAAACCCATTATGACAAAAATGTTCCCCCAAATGCCATGGAATCGCCATCTTTGAACTCTAACATCTCAGATGCATCCATACAGAAAATAAAAATAATAATAAAGAGAAGAAAAACAGAAAGGGGAATTGGTCCAAACCCAGTATAAACAGGGGAGATATATAATAAAGGTAATGTGATTGTGAAGGCATTGTTGAACTGATATACAAGTTTTTATCAGGAAGGAAGATACCAAAGACATGGGAAAAGAAATATCACACCTTACTAATGTTGAAAAAACGTGACCAAGAGAATATGAATAACTACTGATCTATATGTCTACTTCTCCCCATCTATGTAAAATTTTTTATAAGAGCCAACTATATGCAAACTATATGAAGGGTATACAAATAATAGTAGTAGTATTTAGGAAATATTTAGCTTTCCCAAATAATATTCACTAATAGACCACATCTTTACCATCTCATAATTAAGAAAATAATGGAAAGATTAATTCATTTAATATTTGTTGACTACAAAAAGCAATTGATTCACTTGAACAAAGGGTCATCTTACAGGGGCTTTTTCAAATAAATATCTCCCATTCATCCATCATAAAAATCATTCACTATTCTGTCAAAAATGTGACAAAAGAAGTCACGTTGCTCATTGACCCACTGATAATAAATATCAAACAAAAAATAAAACACAGAGCTACATCCCACCATTTGCTTCTTTGACAGAAGAGATCAGTGCAGTATCCAAAGGAATGCAGGATTCCTTCCCAATGGATGGAGTAGTCCTCCACATGCTCCTATTTGTTCATGATAATGTACTAATTACATCAAGCCCCAGTACATTGCAAAGAGCCTCCTGGAAAGGATCTGTAACCACTCAAAAGGGTTTTGCCTGTCCATCCACTCCAGAAAGAACAAATAGATAAACAGTGTCTATTGCCCAGATTTCAACATGTGGTTAGATGGAAAATTGACAGAGCTTGTCCGTTAGTGTGTACATTTGGGCAGACAGATGGGCAATGAGTTGAAGAGGAGGAGGGGAATGGATTGTCTGGCTTTCCAAAAATTGCAAAACTCATTCCCTGGCTTCAAGCTTCCCATAAAATACAAGTTCCATCTTTTCCAATACTAACATTCAACTGGTGATGCCTTATGGCACATAGACATGGAAAACACTAATCTCCAAGAATAAAAAAAAAAGGTTTTCATACCAAGAATGATGAAAACATGCTTGGGGAGGAGAGGGAACAGCAGGCTGCAATTGAGAACCAATGAGAAAAAAAGAGAAAAGGGATAAGAGCCACCATCTGGGAATTAGAGAAGGAACATGGGATGGTCATATGGGAATGGTGAAGGTGGCCAGTGTTTTCCACTCCTACACCCAGGTTATTGGAAGAAAATGAGGCAGACCTCCAGCACATTGTTGGGGAACTCCCAGTGACAAAGATGGATGAGAGCCTTGGAGGATGGCCAAGCATGGGTGAAGTATGTTCTGTATCACTAAACGGAAATCCTGAAATGATGAGTTCCCAAATCCATGGGTAATTCTGAGAGTTTTAAAAGAAAATTCCTTTGGTTCCTTTTCTCTTTCATCTCTAGAAGTCTGTCTCTTGGGCCAAAGTTAAGCCATCCATATCCCATTTCCCACCTCTATATCTTTGCACAAGATATCCCCCTTGACCAAAATACTTTCTCTTTTCACCTTTGTGTCTAGAACTCTCTTTTTTTCAAGATTCAGCTACTCAGTACCTTTCCTATTTCCTCTGGTTTTCAATGCTCCCTACCATTTTTCACATTACTTTGCATTTATTTATTAGCTCATTATTGTTTCTTCACATTAGAATAGATGCTCCCTGAAGGTAGGGACAACTTAATTTCTGTTTCTGTGTTCCCACTTCAAAATTTTGATGAAAGATTGTTATATTGAATTGAGCTGCATTTAAAAATCTAGTCTTAGGGGGCAGGTAGGTGGCACAGTGGATAGTGCACCAGCCTTGAATTCAGGAGGACCCGAGTTCAAATCTGGTCTCAGACACTTAACACTTCGTAGCTGTGTGACCTTGGGCAAGTCACTTAACCCCAGCCTCATGGAAAAAAAAATTAGTCTTACCATGGCTCAGAGACTCAGATAATCCTGTCAGGCCCCTTTTTTCTCTATTCCTCTCCAGGGTCCTTGGTCCTTTGGAGTCTGTCTCCCCAAACAGAAGAAGTTCCATCCTACTTCACCTGCTCCATCCAAGAATAGGGCCTCCTCATTAGTCTTGCAGCCAGTATGGATGAGGGAGCTTTGAGGAAGCTGAGCCAAGCTCCAGAGGCATCAGAGGAGGGCCTAAGCAGCTGTCCCTGAACTGCTCACTGGAGTGAACCACAGCAAAGCTGAGCCAAAATCCAGAGACATCAGAGCAAAGCCTAGGCAGCATTCTTATGCAGTCCATTGCAGTGAGCCACTGAGAAGTCAAGCCAAGCTCCAGAGGCATCAGATCAGGGCCCAGACAGCTGTCCTGAAATGCCTGTTGGAGTGAGCCACAAGGAAGTCAAGCCAAGTTCCAGAGGCATCAGAGCTGGGTCTGGGCAACTACCCTGTACTGTCCATTGGAGTGATCCACAGAAAAGCCAAGCCAAGCTCCCAAGGCATGAGAGCAGGGCCCGGGCAGCTGTCCTGTACTGTCTATTGACTATTTGGGACTAATGACAGATGAACAAAATCCATTATTAGCCTGGGAAAGAGGACCTAGAGTCACAGATGCCAGATCACTGGAATCAAACTGGCAAAAGGTTCAACAACCCATCCTTCATAGCATCTAGTATTTCAGTGGTAAGTACAATGTGTGCTGATGGCTTGCACTTCCCAGCTTTCTCCACACAACTCCCCCTTGCTCCCCGACACCTTTAATAGAGCATTAGGAGCACTAAAATTGAGTAAATATAAATACAAACAAATGAGATTGGAAGTGGGATCTTATTACAGAGCATGGTTGGCATTCCAAGGCCTGGTTCAACAATAAGATCTCTCCTTTCTCTAACACTTACCCATTTACTAAGTAAGAATCCCTGGTAGACAAATTCTGTAAGTATGAGGTGGCAATTAAGTCCATGCTGTTACAAGCTTTCTCATGTTTACTACCCAGAGCATAAGCAGAGGTGTTGTTTTTCCCAGGACCGCTGGAAACCCTCAGTGACAGAAATCCCCAGAGACATCCAGACCCTTCAATATTAAAGCAATTGAAAATTCCCTCAGTCTTACCATAAGTAAGATAATTTCAATACCACAGCTCTAGCCTCTGAAGAATGCCAGCCTCCCTATGGGAGAATGTCCCTCCCTGCCACCCTTCTAACTGATATTATTGCCCATCCCTCCCCTCTTATTTCTTTATAGATTTTGGTGGGTGTCATGTCCTTCATAGTGTATATGTAGTGTTGCCTATTTAACCTATTCCCAATGTGAGTAGGTTTTCAGAGGTATAAGCCTCCCTCCTCCCCCCGCTTCTTGGTCTAGTCTTCCTCTGCACCTCATTTGTATAATATGATTCTTATTTTTACCTTAACTCTGTCCCAATCTTTCTTTTGAGTCAACTTCTCAATCTTACACATAAGGTATATAATTCCCATGTTAAAAAACATAAACAATTTATGCATGTTGAGTTCCTTGAAATTGATCTTTTTGATCTTGGCTCTTATATTAACATATAACAAATAACATTAACATATAGTTTTCTACTAAGTTCGGGTTTGGTTGATAGAAAGCCCTGAAAATCTACAAGTTCATTGAATGTCCTTGGTTTCAAGACAAGTGCATTGTAGGTCTACAGTCGGTCAATAAACATAACTTAAGCATCTACTATGTGCCAGGCACCATGCTAAGTAATGGGAATTTAAAGACAGGGAAGACAGTCACTTTTCTCACAGAATTCACAGTCTAATGGAGTACACAACAAGAAAACACCATATGCAGTACATAAGTACTGTATACATACAGTATACATACAGTATATAAGTACAATGCTTGAGATAATGCTTGTTATATAAATGCTAGCAATTATTATGGATAGCTGGGTGATACAGTGAATAGAATCCTGGCTTTGGAATCAAGAAGATTCATCTTCCCAAATTCAAATCCGGCCTCAGATACTTACTAATTGTGTGGCCGTGTATAAATCACTTAATTCTATTTGTCTCAGTTTCCTCATCTGTAAAGTGAGATGGAGGAGAAATGATCAACCACTCTGCCAAGAAAATCCCAAATGGGATCGCAAAGAATTGTACACAAATGAAAAATGACTGAACAATTATTATTATCACATTTAAAAATAATTTAAAAACCAAAGGATTTTATCTTAAATCCCAGAGACGATAGGAAGTCACTGGAATTTATTGGATGGGTTTGGAGTTTGGGGAATGATATGCAGAATACTATTCCTCTAAAATATCATCATCATGGATGCTACAGCTGAGTTCAGAAGGTCAGTCTCACCAGTACAAAATGGAGGAAGGTATTGCTGGATGGGATGTGAGAAGAATATTGACATGTTAGTGGATTCTTCAAAAGAACTAACAGTAGGCTGTGATAATAAAAAAGAGATGAATACAATGTTAGACTAATTAGGGAGGAATGGCAACCAGGACCCTAGAGTTGATCATTTCACTATACTGGCCTTGTTTGACATCATCCTGAAACATCATCTCAAAATGGGAATTCACATTCTAGGAAAGATGCCGACAAACTGAAGAGCATTCATGACTGTACGGAGAGAGCATGGCATGAAATTAAACCCAAGATGCTGCCCTGCAAGGACTGTTTGATAGAATGAGAAGGTTAGTCTGGGGAAAAAAAGCAGACTACCTTCAAATATCTGCAGGAATTTCTTGTGAAAGAGGGATTAGATCTGCCTATTCTCAAAAGACATAAATAGGATTAGTGGATAAAAAATTGAAGAGAGACAGATTTGGGCTAAATGTAAGGGACAATGTATTAGCAATTTATTGTTGTTCAGTTGTGCTTAACTTTTTGTGACCTTGGATGGAGTTTTCTTGGCAAAGATACTGGTGCTTTGCCATTTCCTTCTCCAGCTCATTTTACAGATGAGGAAACTGAGGCAAACAGGGTTAAGTAATTTGTTTAGAGTCACAAAACTAGTCTGAGGCTGGATTTGAACTTAAGTCTTCCTGACTCCAAGAGCAGTAAGCCATCTAGCTAACTCAATTAGAAACAATTTGAACTGTCCAAAAATGGGGATGGGTGCTTCTAGAGATAGTGGATTCCCCATTGTTGGAAGTCTTCAGTGAGAGACTTAAGACTTGACCATTTGCCAGGGATATTTCTCAGGGATGAGTTGGACTAGACTTCTGAGGTCCTTTCCCAGTCTAAGGTTTTTTGATGCTGGTTATCAGGACTTCCCCCTAGTTTTCATGCCTACACCAACTTGATGAAAATCTATCTTGTTCCCAGAGGACATATTATCCTTGTGTATTTATTCCTTCACATGCTCATATGGAGCTTAAATGGAGGAAGGGAGAGCATGGCTGGCTGACAAAAATCTAGAAACCAGACACCAGCCCCTCACAGGCCCAACCTCACCCCATCATTTTATTTTCATTTTGAAATTTGTAAATCTGAGATAAGTCCCAGACTTCACCTTCATTCCCTCCTCCTTTTATCTCTCCTCCCCCAACTTCTCCACCTTTCCCTGAAGCTGGCCCTTCTCAGGCTGGACGTGACAGGCGGCAGCTGATTGAGCCAAATGAGGCCCAGTGAGAAGTGGGAAGAGACCTGTTCGCTGATCTGCAGCCTGGCCTCATGCCGGGGAGGGTGGAGCTGACAGCCTCCCTGCCAGCTGTCTCTGCACTGCCTCCAGGAGACTAGCAGCTTCTTCCAGCTGGGCTCTACAGAAGCAGAAACCAAACTTGCCAAGCAAACTCAGAGCTGCTCTTCAACATGGACCTATAGTCTCCTCGAGGTGGGTATTCTCTCCGGTGGTGCTGAGTGCAGTGCCTTTCATCCCATGTGACTTGTCTAAAACCTCATTTAAATAATGAATCCAGCTAGCACATAGGCAGTCTTCCTCTGGGTGATGAGTTCTAGACCTATAACATGTGAACTTTCATGCTGATGGGCATCCCCATCTTTATCTCTCCTGAGGAGTTGTAAGACTCATTGAGAAAAATTGGTAGGTTGTGATACCCAATGTAAGGTGCCCAATAGAATATGCAAGGAGAAGCATCTGAAGACCTTTACCATTTATCAGATCATGGATTTGGGGCTGGAAGGGACTTTAGAAGTCATTTAATATAGCCCCTCATGTTATACTTGAGGAAACTGAGATCCAGGGAATGTGTCCACTTAAGTGTGCAGCCCAAAATCCCATCAGTGGTAACAAAGCCAGGTCTTCTGATAACAAATTCAGTATTCTCTGTCCCATGGTACCATGCTGTCTCCTCTCTTCCATTGATATTTTCTCCTGGACACCCTCACTGACACTTCTGAGCAGTCTTGATCTTCCTCTCTTAGATTTTGTTCGAAAGTGAGTGTCAACCCAACAGAAAATGGGAATGTTTGCTGGCCAGGCAATTTGTTGTCTCATACAAGGAAATCAGCAGCCCTGCTCCGCTTCCTGTCTGCCCCTCACATGCTGCCCTTTTAGCACATTCAATTACACTCCTTCAGCTGTCCCACAGGCCTCTTTTTCTCCAAGTTGCTTAAGCTCACTTACTTCAGCTTTTCCTAGATGGGCTCATTTCTGAGTCCTTCTCCGGCCTGGTTGTTATCCAGGTGCTCCATCTAAGCATTTCATCAAGGGCTCAATCCTTCCCTCCACTCTCTAGACCTATTATGGTCAAGCCTGAAATTGGCCTTGTAAGCTACCTGCTCTTTCTCAATGGAAAATCAGCTACGATTCTCCTGGGTGGGCTAAGACCATTCCACAGGCCCTGACATGTTTGAGGGGTTGGCCAACTTCTTTCCATCTTACCTAAAACTCTGGAGGCAGGAGAGAGGGGGAAGGAAGGCTCAATGAGGAAACATGACCTTTCCAAGCAAGTGTTGTGGAAAATGTTGCCCTCGGGAGAACAGAATCAGCTTGATTGGGAAATAATCCCTTTGGCCAAAAATGGGAAAATCAAATGATGCCTTTGCCAGGGAGCATGAAATCTCCATGCTGTTTAGCCAAAAAATTGCTGCCCAAATATTCCCACTCATTTCTGAAGTATTTTACCTCTTTCCAACTCCCCTTGCTCACAACAAGCCTGCCAGAAACAAATGTAAACCACATTTTACAGATGGGGAAACTGAGGCATAAAGTTAGGAGAAGCTACTTACCTAATGCTGTACTGCTTCTAGAATCAGCATATGAAGCCAGGGTTTCTGACGATGAGTCCAGTATTCTTGCTATCACAATATTGGCATGAGGGTTTTCATCCTAGAGGGTTTTCAACCATGTTCTTTGTCAGTGCATGTCCTCATGGCCCAGCACAGCACATAATGAGGATCAAGGGCATTCAAGGACAATATTGTCAGAGGGATATAGCACAGACACAAAACATCTAGGAACTTGCAGCATATAGCACAGAGGCAATGCTCTGGGATCAAAACACTGGGGAAAGGAAGCAAGAAAAAGCTGGAGTATCAATCACAAGGAAGATAACCCCCTTTTTCAGAACTTCTTGATCCTATTCTTAGAGAGTTTCATCCATATGGGAGAGCCCAGGTAACTTGACCAGAAAAAGCTAGAAATAGCTTATATGCTGTACTATATAACTTGGAAAATTCCCTCCCACCCTCCAGACATTTCTGGAATGAAAATTCAATAATCTTTAAGGTACTATCCAATTCAAACATGTTTATGAATATAGATTGTCTAGTCCAAGATCAAATGAAATATATTTGTAGAACTCTTTACAGATTTTAAAGATCTATGTAAATTCTAGGTAGATACTATTATTGTTATTATTATTGCCATTATAATTATTTGTCATGTTATTTTAATAAGTCCTGGGAGGAGCCTGAAAATAAAAATAAATCATAATCAAAACAATTCAATTCAATACATATTTATCTTTAAGTGCCTTCAAGGCACTGTACTGGCAATACAAACAACAAGAACAACAATAACAAATAAGGAAGCAAATCCTTCCTTCAGGGAGCTTACATTCTACCTACAAACCATTTGTGCCTTAACTTTATTTGAAGGCAGGATCTCAATGACTTGAAAATCCATCTTTTCTCTCCCTTTTTTACCCATGGACCCTCTCCTAGTTCAGCCACCATCAGTGACTGCTTAGATTGTTGTAATAACTCTTAATTAGCCTCTCTGTCTCAGGTTTCTTCCCCCTCCAATGTCCTAAACATAGTCAGCTTCTCCCAATAATATTCCTTTCACTGTACCACTCTTCTACCTAAAACCTTAAATGACTTCCCATGGTTCCTAGAGTCAATTCCGCACTTCATGGACTAGGACTCAGGTTTTTTACACTATGGTTGCAGTCCACCTTTCCAAATTTACTTCCCCATTTGGACTCTCTACTGGTCTCATAGTTGCAAACACATACCTTGTATCTTTCCAGCTCTGTACTTTTGTCCAATTTGTTCTGCCTTCTAGAATGGCCTCCCACTTCTCTTCACCCATCAGGATTCTACCAGACTTTTGGTCTATCCTGATTATAAGCTTCTATCATGTGACTTTTCTTGAAGCTCTTAGATCAAAGGTGTTCTTTGGGGTTTTCATTTGTACTTGTCCATATGTCTTAGATACTGTAGCTTCTTTGCTATTATCTTTTTAATATACTGAATCTTCAGTTAGAAAATAAGATCCTTGAGAGTAGACTCCATAAACTTTCCTGAGTTCTTTGCATATTTAAGTATTCAATAAATGTTTGTGGATTGAATTGACAGTAGTATGCCTAAAAGTATTTAGTAAGAGAGAGGGAGGCAGAGAGAGAAACAAAGAAAGAGCTGAAAACAGAAAGAGTGAGAGAGACAAAAACAAAGAAAATAATGTGATTTCTCTCTTTATCCCTAGGGGAAAAAAAAGAAATTCAAGGAAGAACAAGACTCCATTGAAAGGCTCCCCGACCCAAGTATTGGAAAGATTTATACAAGAAAATCTCTGGTGACAAATGTTTGAGCCAGTGAGTTCGTTCAATGCTCTCATTACTTTGCCTCTCCCCTAAAATTTTTTTTTGCTAACACAATTCACTGGTTTTGAGACAGAGGATCTGAGCTCCAGTTGTGATTTTGATATTTGCTACTTGTGCAATGTTAAGCAAGTCATTTACTTCCCCTGGTCTCAATTTTGCCTTTGATTAGAGGGAATCTAAGGTGACTTCCAGCTATAGATCCATGCTGATTTAGGAGAAGGGAGACAGGCCACAGGAATTCTCTTTTGGAAAATTTCCAAGACAGGAATAAACAGTGAAAGTAGGCAGAACCCTGTCAGAGGTGACCTGGGCAGACCCAGGTAACTTAATGCATAGTATTCTGTAGCACAGAATAGTTGGTTGTTCCTGGAACTTTTATTTTAAGGAAAGTGCCCAGACAAGTCACATAATTTACTTTCTCTCTTCACTTTCTGAATTTCTTTCTACACCTTTCTCCAGCATTCTTCTCACCCAGTAAGAGTCCTTCTCCCCAACAGCTCCATATTCTGATTGGTCACTTCCTCCTAGAAGCTCCATTTTTAAAATTTTCTTTTTATTTGATGATAGCTTTGTATTTTCAAAATACATGTAAAGATAGTTTTCAACATTCACCCCTGCAAAACTTTTCGTTCTAAATTTTTCTCCTTCCCTTGCCCCACTCTTCTCCCCTAGACAACAAGTAATTCAATATATGTTAAACATGTGCAATTGTAGTATAGGATATTTCCACATTTATCATGCTGTACAAGAAAAATCAGATCAAAGAGGGGGAAAATGAGAAAGAAAAAAAGCAAACAACAACAAAGGTGAAAATACTATGTTATGATCCACATTAAGTCCCCCTAGTCCTCTCTCCGAATGTAGATGGCTCTTTCATTCAGAAGAACTGGCCTGAATCACCTCATTGTTGAAAAGAGATACATCTCATCAGAGTTGATCATGACATAATCTTATTGTTTTTGTGTATGATATTCTCTTGCCTCTTCTCACCTCACAACATCAATTCATGTAAGTTTCCCCGGGCCTTTCTGAAATCATCCTGCTGATCATTTCTTATAGAACAATAATATTCCATAGCATATATACATATATATATATATATCATAATTTATTGAGCCATTTCCCAATTAATGGGCATCCGTTTCCAGTTTCTTTTCACTACGAAAAGGGCTGCCACAAACATTTTTTGTATGTGGGTCCTTCCTCTTCACTTTTTTTCCAATCTTTTTGGGATATAGACCTAAAAAAGACACTGTTGGATCAAAGGGTATGCACATTTTGATAGTCCTTTGGGCAAGGCTTCAAACTACTCTCCAGAATGGTTAGGTCAGTTCACAACTACACCAACAATGTATTAGTGTTCTAATTTTCCCTCATCCATTCCAACACTTATCATTATCTTTTCCTGTCATCTTAGTCAATATGAGAGGTGTGTAATGGTATCTCAGAGTTGTCTCAATATGCATTTCTCTAATCAATAGTGATTTAGAGCACTTTTTCATATGACTAAAATGGCTTTAATTTCTTTGTCTGAAAATTGTCTGTTCATATCTTTTGGCTACTTATGAATTGGACACTGGCTTGTATTCTTACAAATGTAAGTCAATTGTATATTTTAGAAATCAGTCAGGCTTTTATCAGAACATCCAAGGGGATGTAAAAAAATTTCCCCAGTTTTCCACTTCTCTTCCTATCTTGGCTACATTTGTTTTATTTGTACAAAAACTTTTTAACTTAAAAAATCAATATTCCTGGAAGCTCCATTTTAAGGAAAGTGTCCAGACCAATCAATTACACTCCACCATTTGTTTTCTGTACATTTTTGTCCATCATGAACCCACCAGGATATTTCTCTTCTCCCTTACTTTACCTTCCCCTTACTTCCTCCCAATCCAATAGTTTTATAGCTTCTTTTTCAGGGTTGCCTCCTCATATTAGGATGTAAGCTCCCAGAGGTGAAGAATTGTCTTTCTTCATGCTTGTATTTGTATTTCCAGCACTTAGCAAGTACTTCATAGAAAAAGTGGTGCTTTTGGAGTCAAGGTCATGGTTCACATGCCCACATCACATGGATTCACATTCTGCTACTTACAAGTCCTATGATATTTTGCAAGTCAATTCCCCAGTCTTGTTTTGCCCTTCCTGTGAAAAAGCAGATGAGAAGACCTAGTGATTTCTAAGGTTTCCACTAGAAATCCTATTTATTTATAAACATGTTGTAAAATTCACCTGGCTTCTTTTAAAGTGGTTTCTCTAGCTACTAGGAAGCCATGGTTTCCATCAGCTTCTAAAGTTGTTTTCCTGATGGCTTTGCTTTGGAAACCTAGCCTCAAACTCTGTGTACATAACAATTGCCTTTTTCTCTGCTTCCATGGTGTAGTTAGCAAGGCCAAGCTATCTGTACATCTGTTTCCTACTCCCTACTCTCTCTGTCTCTCTTCCTTTTTCTATCTTTGTCTCTTTCTTACTTTTTCTCTCTATGTCTCTATCATTCTGCCTCTGTTTCCATCTCTTTCTCAATTTCTGTCACTCTGTTTTACATGTTATACGGCATGGTTGATCCTCCTCAGCTCTGGCTTTACTCTTCCACTTCCTCTTTTATAAGCATACCTAGCCAGGTAACTATAATTTAATATTCTTTTCACCATAGCTCCAAATTGCTTTCCAGAATGGTTGGTCCTAATTCACAATTTTATCAATAGTGCAATACTTCTGGCATTTCTTTCTTGTCTTTTTTTTTTGGGGGGGGGGCATCTTAGATAATGTAATGGCTGTAAGATAGTACTTCAGAATTATTTTAACTTGTATCTCTTTGGTAATTAGTGATTTGGAACATTTTTTCACATGGCTAGTGATTGCTTTACATTTTATTTTCCCTCTGAAACTTGCTGTTCATATCCTCTGATTATTTTATCAATTGGGAAGTGGCTCTTATTCTTGTAAATTTGACTCAGTTTTCTATCTATTCAGGAATGAGGTTTTTTTTTCCCCTGAGGCAATTGGGGCTAAGTGACTTGCCTAGGGTCACACAGCTAGGCCACATTTGAACTCAGGTCCTCCTGACTTTAGGGCTGGTGCTCTAAACACTGTACCATCTGGAATGCCCCATGGAATGAGACTTTTTTCAGATAAACTTTCTACAAAGATTATTTTTCCTAGTGAATATGTTCAATAGTAATAGCTTTCTAGGTGACTCAGTGAGGTCACTGAGGTAACTAAGGAGCATCACAATAGCTAAACACTAGGGCCTGGAGTCAGGAAAACTTGAGTTTAAATACAGCCTCAGATCCTTCCTAGCTGTGTGACTCTGAACAGGTCATTTAATGTCTGTGTACTTCATTTTCCTCAATTGTAAAATGAGGGTGATAACAGCACCTATCTTGCAGGTTTGTTGTAAGAATCAAATGAGAGAATATTTGTAAAGTACTTAACCTAATGTCTGCCATACAGTGGGCATTTAAGTGATGCTTATTTCCTTCCTCTTCCCTTCTGAGCATCAAATATAATTTGGAGATCTGACTACTTTGGGTTCTAAAATGCACTGTTCAACCTCCTGCCCACTGATAGAAGAGATCAGTAAACATCTTAAAATGGGTGGGGGGAGGTAGCCAAGTGGACTAAGAAAATACAGGCAGAAGACCTGAGCGCAGTCATTTTAGGTTAAAAAAGTCTTATCATCTGAAAATAGGGGTCATTAATGTCCATAAAACATCTTTGGAACCTTTGAATGCCATATATATATCAGCTACTATCATTATTTCACTCAATCAGTTATTCATGGGTCAACAAACATCTTTTAAGCTCCTACTGTGAAGATATAATTAAAATCTTTTTTTTTAATTCTCCAAAAATAATAAGAAATTCTCTTTCTCCAACCTAAAACCCTGTCCAGAACTTTTTCCCTTGGGAAAGAGAACAAAGGCTAGAGACATTCTCTAAAATAGAATAAAAGTGATAACTAAATGTAACTCCAACTAGATGTGATTATTGCCTTCCCATTCAACTGAATAGATAGGTGTCATGGTTCAACTGGAGACAGTGTCTTCTCTTTTGAAATTCAAAGTTAAAATATTGATCACAGAAAATAATTCTTAAGGGGAAGGGTCCAAGAAGCAACTGAGTGGTGACTGTTTATTCAATATTAACCCCAAAAGGCATTTTAACATATTGTAAACATTTCCCTGATCAAGACTCCTATAAATGTTTTTTGAAATTTTCTTGGAACCAAGTCAAGTTGGGAGTCATGAGGATTTATGCCAATTTGGACAGTTCTTTCCAAACCAGAAATGTTTTCGATATAGATTAAAGTTGTATTCAAAAACATTGTTCCTGGCAGATTTGAGATTAAATCACTGAACATTGTATTAATAGTAACTTATTTTCCTTCAATGCTACTATGTGCCTAGCATTGTGTTAAACACTAAGAGATACAAAGAAATACAAAAATACAGTTCTTGCTCTCCAGGAGTCTACATTTTAGTGGGGAAGACAACATGCAAATATAACCACACTTTACCTTTCTTTAATGAACATTAGCCATTATATTGCAGTTAGAATGCAATACAATACAACATAATATCATACTAAATACACTATATACAGTGTTACATTGTACATCATCTTGTATTGAGTATCATATTAAGATATTGAGTATCATATTGGATTGCATGGTATTGTATCATCTAGTATTATACTGAGTCATCATAATGCACCCGAAATGCCTTCTCTATCTCGCTACAGGTTGAAATCTTTTGATTTATTTAAAGACTAGCTCAAGATCTGTCCTGTCCACGAAGCTTTCCCTGATCTGAACAACTGAAAATACTCTCTCTCTCTCCTCATATTCACCTAAAATATTTTGTCTGGATTATTGATTTGTCACCTTGCTTTGTGTGTACTAGTTTATATAGATATCCTAAATATCTGTCCCTTTATTGGAATATAAGGTCCTCCAAGACAGGGTTTGTATTGTTGTTGTAATGCAGGATCCTGTAGTTTTATAGGGCTTGGCATATAACATGCTGAGTGAATTAAGAACACAAATACACAAACAAATGAAGGGAATACAAGGCACCAACTTTGTTTACTTTTCTTCTCCCCACATGAGTCTTTTGGTGATGAACATGAATGATGAGATAGGTATGGAGATTCAGCGGGGTCAAATGAGCAATGTTGAATGTGAGCATTCTAAGGAATAATGGTTTTGGCCATGGTATTCTTAGATAGCTATCTATTTACCAAGTGGACATATCCAGTGACATAGGGCAAAGATTCTTAAACTGTGGGTCAAGACCCCATATGGGATCATGTAGCTGAATGTGGGAGTCATGAATAATTTGGCAACAATAAAGGCTTCTGAATGCTCTACATTCTGCAGTATCAAATATTCTGCCAAAACTTAATTCTTTATGTAAAAAAAAACAAGAATATCTATCTCATTAATATGAGAATTTGCTTTCATTTTTAAAACATGGTAAAATTCTATGTGTAACAAAGAATTACTTCTAAATACATTTATTCATAATTTACTATCAGTAAATGTTTGGTTTTTATACCTGTTGTATATCTATTTTCCCAGCGTCACATAAAAATTTCTTGAGTGAAAAAGGGTTGCAAATGGAAAAAGTTTAAGAAGTCCTGATATAGGGAAAGAGGTTGCTCAGGGAGCCATAGTGATTTGCCAATATGAATTGCCACTCCAGGGGAATATAATACAATATGCCAATTGTACAAGGATTGTCTTATTTTTGCCTGTGCCTTCTTTGTGCTGTTAATGTTGTTTAATAATTTTTCCAGCCTATTCCTTGACTTTGGACTTTATATTAGAATTGAGCTCTGCTTACCACTGGGGGAGATGACTAGTTTAAGTTTCTATCTTCTAAGTCCTACTATTTTCATTTCCAGTGCAGTATGGTCTGGGAAGAGGTATATTCATTGCTTTCTCAATCTGTTTCCTGGTCCTTACAAAAATTAGGATCCCTCTTCCCTCATAACCATGACCAATCCTTTTTGCCCTGGAACTAGGCGATAGAGTTCCTACATGACACTTCGTCCTGCACTCAGTGCTACTACAGGGGTTTCCTGGGATCACTTACTAGCCAGGTTTTCAGTCCCCTTTCTATTCCTGGGCACTGGAGTGCTCCCTGCTGGTGATGCCACAGCCATAGCCCATTGCTGCCACTACCCATTGAAGTTTCTACTGTGCTGCACTCCTGGTCAGTCCTCATCTCAGTGTTCCAAACTTTTCTTTCTGTCTTCCTATGCTGCTCTGTGTTGGAAAAATAGTCACTGTGGCTTTTTCTTGACTTTCCGATTCATAATTCATCACAGATTTTCTGTGGTCATTATAAAAAAGGTTTGGGGGGAGCTCTGGCATTTGTGATCTCTCATTCCATCATCTTGACTCTACTTCCAGCTTCTCTTTAAAAGCAGTGCTCTATCCACTATACTATACTACCTTTTGAAGAGAGATTCTATTCCTTCCAGCTGCCCAGGCTATGGGTTTTAGTTACAGGGTTTGGGCTGTCTGGCCCTCCTTCAAGATAAGAGCTGCTAACATTTATAAGGTACTTTAAGTTTTACAAAGGGCTTTACAGATATTAAATCCAGACATACAAATACTCATTTAATATTTGACATGAATGAAGTTGAAAGCTTTAAGTTTTACATTCTCCTAATTCTACTCAGCCAGCTGTTGGGGGGGAAGGAGAGAGGGAGGAGAGATGAAAAGATGAACTGAGACCCCACAGCTGTTGTTCTAATTAAATCAAGAAGAAATGAGTATGGATTTCAGACCGGGATTGAGTCAGCTGGGACTGTCATAGGGAGCTAATTAAAATGACCACGTGAACTCAAAAGAAGCTAGATGTGTGCCCAGAATCCCTGGGCTTCTTTGCAAGCTTCTTCCTTTATTATAATGGGTGTTTGGAAAGAAATCACAAAATCAAACAAAGGGCTATGGTTAGAAACTCTCTTCATAAGAGACTTGTAATGTTATCAGCATAGGGAATTCCAAGTCAGGTGATTACCCTCTCCATGTTGACCCTCATCTGTAATGCTCTGGTTAGCTTTCTGGAGGTCTTGGGACCAGCCTTGGTTTCAGCAGAATAATCACCATGAGAATAGTCCAAAGTTTTTTTATCTCCTTCGCCTGGGGCCGGGCTAGCTTTCTGGGGGACTTTCAAATGGGCGTTGGTCTTAGTTGGTCTCAGGAGGCAGGAGAGCTACCAGGATAGTGGGAGATGGAATGTCTCTCAGTCCTTCTTGGCCCTTATATAGTCTATTACAATTACATCATTACAGCACACTATTTATATGTGAACTACATCACCATGCTAAGTACAAAGTATATGTATATTAGAGGACCATTATCTCATCAATTCCTCTGAGTTAACATCTTGTTTCAAATCTACTTCTTTCAAGTACACTTCTCCAGAGTTCCGGCCCTCTACACCCACCCACTCTGCCACATTCAGTCCTACAAAATTGTCTAGTGTGCTGAGAGGCCAAGGGACTTAGCCAGGATCTCAGATATTGTGTCAGAGGTAAGATGGAGCACAGATGTCCCTGACTCAATCTCCTTCCCTCAGGAAATATTCCCAATCCGTAGGCACCCTTAGCTATCTACAATTATATTTCCCTTCACTAGAAGCAGCACCAGCAATGATTGAACATCTGTGATTGGAACTTGCAATTTAGTTGCAATCAATCCATCAACAAACAAGAATGTATTAAGCACCTACTATGTGCAAGAATTGTGCTAAATGCTGTGGATACAAAGAATAGCAAAAAATCCTTGTCTCCAAGGAGCTCATGAGCTATTGGGGGGAGATCACATAGAAACAACTAGGCACATACAAAATGAACCTTGAAGGAACAGAGCAGATGCATTGCTGTCAAGAGCTGGTTCTGAATCTCAGCTCTGCCACTAATTATTCAAGGGACCTTGCCTCTGGACTGAGTCTTTATATTGTCTGGGAGTTAGTTGCCTATACCAGTCTCTTAACTCCGACCATTATCACATATTGTGGACTGGTAGGAAATGAGACTTCTCAGTCTCACTTCCCCTTCTCAGGGTTTCTGTAGACTAGAGTTAATAGAACTTGGTCTTATTGCCTAGATAAGTAATTCAAATGGAAGTGGCACCATGGGAATGCTCTTGGTGATTCAAAAAGGCATGAAAGAATTTTCAATAGTAGAGCTTAATTTCTTATGAAAATCCAAAACAATGCTAGGCAGTGTTCTAACCTTCCAACTGAGAGCAAGTAATTCTGGGTGGGGGAGAGGGAAAGGAATGTGTTCTTGTGTTGAAGGTTGCATGATATTCAGGATAAATCCTAGACCTAGAACTAGAAGGGATCTTGGAGGTCATCCAGTCCCTTTACTTTACCAAAAAAAAAAAAGAAAAAGAAAAAAGAAACTGAGGCCCATGGATAATAACTGACATGCTAGGGTCATAGAATCCTTGATTTAGATTTAGAAGTGGAAGAGGCCTCCTAAGTCACAGAGTCTGATATTTTGGAGATGAGGAAATTGAAGACAAGGAAGTTAAGTGAATTTGAATTCAAGACCTTCAACTTCATAGCCAGTAATCCTCACTTTTGTACCAGGTAAACTGGAGCTTGGTCACAGATCTGCAGTTCTTTACTTTTTAATGTCATGGAACCCTTTGGCACTCTGGTAAAGAGGAAGAAGAAAGGGAGGGAAAGAAGAATAAAGGGAGAGAGGAAGGGAGAAAGGAAAGAAAAAAGAAAGGAAGGAAGGAAAGGAGAAAGGAAAAAAAGGAAGGAAGGAAGGAAGGAAAGGAGAAAGGAAAAAAGGAAGGAAGGAAGGAAGGAAGGAAACATTAAGAATTCTCGAATCTTAAAGATGGTATGTGCCCTATACTTTGTCTTTTTATATACTTTAATAGATATATTTTATTTTATTTATTTTTTATAAAGCTTTTTATTTTCAAAATCTATGCATGGATAAGCTTTCAACATTGACCCTTACAAAACCTTGTGTTCCCAATTTTCTCCTCCTTCTCTTCCATCCCCTCTCCTAAATGGCAAGTAATCCAATATACATTAAACATGTTAAAATATATGTTAAATACAATATATGTATACATATGTATATAATAATCTTGCTGCAAAAAAAATCAGATCAAAAAGGGAAAAAATAAGAAAGGAAACAACAACAAAAAGAGTGAAAATGCTATGTTCTGATCCACACTCAGTTCCCACAATCCTCTCTCTGGGTGTAGATGTGCCTATACTTTGATGGAAGCACATGTACACATATGTATGCATACGTGCATATAAACACAGCATGCTCTTGAAGCCCACAGGCTATTGGAAATGAAACTATTATCACTGATTCATGCTCATTGTCATATCTAGTTGGGACCAGAGTCTGCCTTAAAAGACACCAGTCACCTGGAAAAGGAACAGGTCACATTCTTGTTCTGTATGTCTGTCTCTGTATCACCTCACAAATTGCACCCAAGCACACTTTGACATAGTGTGCAAACACATCCATATACTTTGCTTCAAATGCTTCCTTATGGGTCAACCATAAAGTGTTGTCATTTCTGAAGCTGGAACATCCCCTGCCACTCACCCCTGCAAAGTAATCCAATCTTACTGATCTTTCTCCTTAAGCTGTAGGCAAATCATGGACTGTGAGATGATCTGGATCTCATGACTCAGAACATAAATGGCCCCCATCTCAGGGTTTGTGAAAAAACTAGGAGTGAGAGGTCAGTCAAAGACATTTCTGGGTCAGATAACTAGAGAGCCCTTTAGTCATAGAAAAAGAAAAAAAAAAGAGTTATATGGGTTTTCCCAGAGCTCCCAAGATGATTCCTGAATATACATATGAGGAGATGACTTAGAGGCTAATGGATTTATCTGAAGTCATTATTTAGAAATGTTCTTTAAGCTATTTTCAGAAAATGGAAAACGTGACTGAAGGACAGCCCTAAAAGGGCTGGCAGAATCAGCACTCCTGGGGAGACTAGAGGATGATTTCAAAAATGTGAAAATGTTCCACATGGGGAGGGGTCTGTGTGCCAGCTGTAGGTGGGGGAGGGTTTTTCCTTGCCCAAAAGGGAGGGCTGCTGAAGGGGGCCTGGAAATAGGGAAGGGAGTGTGCTCCATCTACATTCCACCTCCCTCAGTGCTCACCAAAGCATTCTGGAGATGATGGAGGCGTGTTCAAGAACTGACTGTAGATAAAAACACACCAAGAAGGCCCCCAAGTGGCCAGCCATGGCTGTTCTCCTGCTCTCTGTGTGCCTTAATGGTCCAGTAATACATTAGAATTATGGAAAGAGACATTCTGGAGACTGGAAGGAAAGATGAGATCAAGGTGGTTGTGTGATATAAAGGGGAAAACACTGGATTTAAAGTCAGGAACCTGGGTTGAAATCCCAGTTCTGCTTCTTTATGGCTACATCCTTCAGGACTTTACTTTCCTTATCTCTAAAATGGTTGGTTGGCTATAGATGATTTTTAAGGTTCCTTCTAACTCTTTATCTTATAGTCATGACTCAAGGGATGAGAAGGAATATGAGTTTCATCTGCCATCATTTTAAATAGGTTCATCAAAGCAGACTGGACAGATGGCGAACTCCATGAGGTCAAGACTGTTAATTAAATTATTTCTCTCTAGCACCAAGCATAAGTCTCTGTATACAATAGGCACTAAATAAACATTGGTTTTACTCAATTAATAAATCAAATCTTCCCCCAGCAGTTCTAATCTACATATCTAGAAAAGCAGATAAGGTATTTCAAGTGAATAAGGTAAGGTAAGAACAGCAATGTTGGGAGATATCTCCTCTGTAATACCATCAGAAAATAATTAGGAGTGGGATCAATGGGAATCCCATTCCTCGAGGACTTTTGGTATGTAACTGACCAAGTCCATTAAGCTCTGATGCTTAAGAATGCTTTAATTCATTCATTCATTCACCCATAAAGCAGAAATACATATCCCTATCCTAAATAACTCATCGGGAAGCTAGCTGATATAGTAGCTTGAGTGATGGGACTGAAGTTAGGAATTCTCACCTTATTGAATTAAAATCTGGCCTCACACTCTTACTAGTTGTGTGATGCTGGGCAAATCACTTAATTCTGTTTGCTTCAGTTTCCCAATCTGTAAAATGGGGATGGAAAAGGAAATGGAAAAATATTCCAATATCTTTTTGAGAAAACCCCAAATGGGGCCATGAAGAATCAGACATGACTGAATAACAAACAACATCTCTAGCATCCAGCATATAGTAGCTACTTAATAAATGCTTATCTAGTCAACCAATTAAAATTCATTATGTACCTGGCACTGAGCTACATGCTGGAAATAGAAAGTAAAAACCAAAACTCTACCTGTCCTCAAGGAGCTCCCATACTATCAGGTAAGATGTCATTTTGTTTATAATCTGTATTCTGAATTTACAAACCAACAAATAAAGCTATATACATTAGGAAAAAAGAAAATTATACATGAAACTATGAATCTTTGTTGCATCCAGCATATTTTTTCACTAATATATAATAAACTTAACCTGTTTCTTTTACAGACATTCAGGGGAATCAGACCTACAAATATCTTCAAAATGTGTGCCAACAACATAACAAGGCTAATGAAAAGGGAGGTAATATAAAAATATTAAAATTATGTCTGAAATGAGATCATGGATATGAAGAAACATGAATGTCAGTGACTATTACTGCTATCTGAGGCAGTGAGTGTGCTCTTGATATGGGAAAGAGGCTACAGAGAAGCCACAGAGACCTCAGCCGCCAACATGAGCAAGAGTAACAAGCCACCACCCATTTTCCAATGTTAGCTGATTGATTGGACCTGCATTTTTAAGTACTTACTATGTGCTAAGTAGTAGAGAAACTATTGTTTGTTATTCAGTCATTTCAGTCCTCTCTGATTCCTTACAGCCTCTTTTGGGGTTTTCTCAGTAGTTCTGGGGGTCAGCTTGTTGACCATCCTGAATCAAGAAATCCTGGGATGTTTAAGCCTGGGAGCCTCAGGAGCAATGCTGATCTCTGACTTGCTGCAAGAGGTCATATTGACAAGATTTAGTGGATTTCCCCTCTCTTGTGCCCAAAGGATCCTCAGTGAGCATGATGGTCTTGGACAGAAATTGGAAAACAGATACCACTTAGAGGGATCTAACAAACAAAGGAGAGGATGGAAAAGGAGACGAGGAGATGCAAGTCCTTTTACCATATGGCCTGTGCCCCAGAGTCATTGCAGGAGTCTAAATGTAGGCAGCCTCTGTGGGGGAGCCCAGCGGCTCATAAATTCCCACCTCCACTCCTGGGCTCAGGGGCATTGAGACCTTGAACTAATGATCCCCAACTAACTATATAACATCTTCTAGCAGGAGCTAAGAAGACTCTGATCTCTCCCTTTATCAGCCTGTCCTGAAACCAGTCTGGGCAACAATTCCCTCCTGAGGAAAGCAATAGGTTGAGTGGGTCCTGAGGCATAGAAATTTCCATCAAGAAATTGTTGGAGATGATGTATCTCTATGGGGTAGTGCCGAGGATCCCAGCAAAGCTGCTCCTGGATTGCAGGGCAGGGTTTGGCGTCTCTAAGAAGACAAAGCCCTGAGCAGCTAAAGCTGAAAAAGAATCTACTTCTGAGGGAATGGAGAACTAGACTTCTTCACTTTCATTTTATTTTATGGTAATTTTTATTTTAAGAGATGACAGTGTATTGGACAAATAGTGAGAGTCAAGAAATTGTTGGTGAGTAATTTAAGTCATGTCTGATTCTTCATGACCTCCTTTTGGGGGTTTTCTTGGCAAAGAATATTGAAATGGTTTGCCATCTTCTCCAGCTTATTTTGCAGATGAAGAACTAAACCAAATAGAATTAAGTGACTTGTCCAAGGTCACATAGCTAGTAAGTGTCTGAGGCTAGATTTGAACTCAGGAAGATGAGTTTTCCTGATTCCAAGCCCAGTGCTTTATCCACTTTATCCACTACCCCACTGAACTGGACTTCTTCACTTTTAGAATAACACTCATAAAAGGGATGATGCATCATTTAAAAGCAGGCAATGTGGAAAACTTTTGTCCAGTCCAAACTCATAGAAATCCAGTTTGTTCATGTGATGCTGGGCACATTCTTCTCCCCCTGGGCTTTAATTTCTTCCTCTTATAAAACAGGAAGTCTTGATTCTCTGGCCTCTAAGACCCTTCACAATTCTCAATTCTGGGATTTCTTTCTTTTTTTTTATTTAGAATTTTTTTTCACAGTATATATGCATGAGTAATTTTTTTTATAATATTATCCCTTGTATTCATTTTTCCAAATTATCCCCCCTCCTTCCACTCCCTCCCCCATGACAGGCAATCTCATACATTTTACATGTGTTACAGTATAACCTAGATACAATATATGTGTGTAAATACCATTTTCTTGTTGTACATTAAGTATTAGATTCCGAAGGTATAAGTAACCTGGGTAGATAGACAGTAGTGCTAACAATTTACATTCACTTCCCAGTGTTCCTTCTCTGGGTGTAGTTATTTCTGTCCATCATTGATCAACTGGAAGTGAGTTGGATCTTCTTTATGTTGAAGATATCCACTTCCATCAGAATACCTCTTCATACAGCACTGAAGTGTGTACAGCGATCTTCTGGTTCTGCTCATTTCACTCAGCATCAGTTGATGTAAGTCTCTCCAAGACTCTCTGTATTCCTCCTGCTGGTCATTTCTTACAGAGCAATAATATTCCATAACCTTCATATACCATAATTTACCCAACCATTCTCCAATTGATGGACATCCATTCATCTTCCAGTTTCTAGCTACAACAAAAAGGGCTGCCACAAACATTTTGGCGCATACAGGTCCCTTTCTGCTCTTTAGTATTTCTTTGGGATATAAGCCCAATAGCAGCAATGCTGGGTCAAAGGGTATGCACAGTTTGATAACTTTTGGGGAATAGTTCCAAATTGCTCTCCAGAATAGCTGGATTCTTTCACAACTCCACCAACAATGTATCAGTGTCTGGGATTTCTTTCTAAGCAAAGGATGTAAGAATTTCTTAATTATCTGAGGATTCAAAGGAGATGGTTCCTATTTTTTTCCATTTGTACTTCAGGAAAGCTCCCTTATTTATTCATGTAAATGAAGAAGTGCCACAAGATACCAAGGGAATAAGCCATTGGGATAAGAAATGAGAAAAGAGAGACTCAGGCAATATTGTGGAAATAAAGAGAATGGAACATGAGGTCAGCAGAAAGCTGGTTCAAATCCCACTTTGGACATTGGCTCATATATGTGATGTTGGTCAAGACACTTGCCCTCTCTGAAGTATGGAAAGTGAGATCATATTTGTAAAATGCTTAGCAAAGTGCATGGCACCAGTGCTTAATAAATTCTAACTGAATTAAAACCATCCCTCCTCACAGGGGGTTTATATTTTAATGGATGACCAAAGTTTTGCTGGAAACATTCGTATTATTCCCAAATTATAAGCCATTCTTTTAGATGGAGTTTCCAATTTCATTGTCTCATGCTCTAGTCTCAAAGCAAATAACGGGAAGAGGCCTGAGCTTGGAGATGGTGCAGCCATCCTACTGCAAACCTCTGCCAAGAGATCTTCACAAGACTATATCCAGCTGAAACCTAGTTTTAATTTTACATCAATTGGGTTTGAGAGGCATCAATTGGGGGACCAGAGTAGGAGAAATTAGAAGAAGGGGGAAAGGAAAAGGAAAAGAAAGAGCAGGATAGTAGGAGAATAAGGAAGAAGAAAGAAGGAAGAGGAGGCATAGGAGGAGAGGAGAAAGTAGTAAACAAAGTTTTTAAAAAGGTTTTTCAAGGCAAGTAAAGTGAGTGAAGTCTAAGGCTTCCATCCACAAGGGAAAAAACGAACAGATCACAAATTCCTAGCCAGAAAGCAGCCAAAGGCATACTGCATCTTGAACTAAGACAACATTTTAAACAAAATATTATGCCCTTTTTTATTACTTCTTGCTACACTGAAAATCATTTTCTGGCTAATTCTTTTTTAGAATTAGCCCGCCATGGGGTACTCCTACCTCATGATGACTTCCTTTTAATAGCTTCTTCCTCCTGGTTAATTGTAAGTTGCACTAGGAAACTTTTCCTTGTTAATGGCTCTAAAATAAAAAGCAAACCTACAAAAATAACAGTAGTCACACCTGCTTCCCAAAACAGGGCCATGTGGTGGAAAGAAGATTTGGAGTCTAACTTGGCTTCAAATTCAGCTCTGCTACTTTCCATCTCTAACTCAGCAGCACTTGACCCCTCTGGACCCATTTCCCTCCCTGTGGTAAAATGAGAGGATTCGCTCAGATATTCTCAAAGTTCCATTTCACTTAGATAACCAGTTTATTCAATTTCAAAAAATCTGATATAATAAGCATTTATTGCCTGTCCTATGAGCCAGGCATTGCTGGGGGCTGGGGATCCCAAAAGAAGACTGAGCCTGCAATCAAGAGGCAGAACCACAATTAAAAATATAGAAGGGAGCTGATAATTTAATGAAGAGATGACAGAAAGAATAAAAGATGGCAGAAAATGGGGGAGAATCTCTCAACTGCCAGTGGTATTAACTAGATAATTCAGACAATTGTTAAAAGTAATCCTTTAAATGAAGAACAGGCTGATTTCAGAAAAGACTGGAAAAATTTACATGAATTGATGCTAAGTCAAGTGAGTGGAACTAAAAGGACATTGCACACAGCAACAAGATTATGTGATGATCAATTATGGTGGACTTAGCTCTTTTCAATAATGCAGTGATTCAAGGCAGTTCCAATAGACTTGTGATTGAGAGAGCCATCTGCACTCAAAGAGAGAACTGAATGGAGACTGAATATGGATCAAAGAATAGTTTGTTTTTCTTAGATTTTTGGTGGTGATGCTTGTTTGCTTGGTTTTTTTCTTATGTTTTACCCTCTTTTGATCTGATTTTTTTCCTTGTGCAGCATGATGAATATGAAAATGTGTTTAGAAGAATGGCATATGTTTAACCTACAATGGATTACTTGCTGTCTAGTGGAGGAGGGAGAGGGTTAGAAAGGAGAAAATTTTGGAACACATGGTTTTGCAAAGGAGAATGTTGAAAATTGTATTTGCATGTATTTGGAAATTATATATATATATATATATATATATATATATACATATACACACACACAAACACATATGTATATATGTATGTATTTGTTTAAAGAGTGGTTTCTCAGCTAACTAGCCATTACCAAAAAAATATATTGACTAGTCCTCTCCAGAACCTGGCACTGATATAGGAAATGGGTATAGAAAGGCAAAAATTAAACAGACTATAGTCTCAGAGAATTTCCATTCTGTAAAGGACATAGACAAAGAAAATAGGGATAGTTTTCAGAGAAGGGAGAAGGCATGAGGTTTTGCCAACTGCTCTGGCACCATATCATCCCTGTAACTTTCCAAACCAAAGCACTTCTCACTTGGCTTTATGATCAGGAGAAGCCTCCTGTTTGGGGTAGCACCTGAAGAGAAGCTGGAAGGAAGCCAGGGATTCATGGAGTGGAAATGAGAAGGTAGCATATTTCAGAAATGGGGAGATACAAAGACAGAAGATAAGCCATTCTGCTTACAGAAGAATCAATAGCCCAGTTTGGCTGGAATGCTGAGTGCCTGAAATGAGAGAGAATGGATAATCTGTCTAGAAGGAGATAGTTGGGCTACATGACTCCTAAGATCCCACTGAACTCTACTGTGATCCTATGGCCCCCAGGAGATATTGGTGAAAGAGGGGTCAACTTTTGGAAGAGCATGCTCCTAGCTCTTGCTCCTCCTACACTCCATTTACTTTTCTCCCTGCCAGGAATGAAAACCACTTAATTCAATCAAAAAGCATTTATTGAGTGACCACTATGTAAAAGTACTATGCTAGGTTAAAGGACCTTAAGCTGGGGGTTGGGGAACCAAGATTAGAATCTTGGCTTTTGCCTATCTAAAGACCATGATACTTTAATCCCTGACTTTCCCATACCAGTTACCATTTGCCCTATTAAAAAGGGAACTCTGGAGACCTTAACCCTTCTGTGCCATTTCAAGCTCTCTGCTCTTTCAGCTGATGATTGGCTTAGCTTCCCCCTATATCTCAACTTGGTTCTAATTTTACTTTGCTCTTCAACCACATTTTTGAATATGGTTGAAAGGTATCTTTCAACCATATCTTCAACCATATTTTTTTCTCAATAATATTTTATTTTTCCAAGTACATATAAAGATATTTTCAACATTAATTTCTGAAAGACTTTGTGTTCCAAATTTTTCTTCCTTCATCCCTTACCTCACCTCTTCCCAAGACAATAAGTAATTTGATATAAGTTAAACATTTGCAATCTTTTTAAACACATTTCCATATTTATCATGCTGTGCAAGAAAAAATCAAACCAAAAGGGAAAGAACACGAGGGGAAAAAAGCAAGAAAGCAAACAAATAAAAAAAGGTGAAAATACTATGCTTTGATCTATAATCAATTTCCATAGTTTTCTCTCTGGATGTAGATGGCATTTTCTATCCCAAATCTATGGGAATTGTCCTAAATCACCACATTGCTGAGAAGAACCAAGTTCATCACAGTTGATCATCACATAATCTTGTTATTACTGAAATTCAACCATATTCTTTGCCAGAGGTCATTCCACTGTACTGGACATCTCCTATCAATCCTCATCAGCACCTCTGCTATTTAACTCTAGAATAATAATCAAATCTATTCTACTGCCCCCTGGAAAAGTATATCAGTTAAAATCCCCATGGTTCCATTCACTATCCCGGTAACTTTCCAAAACAAACCATCCCTTCCCAGTCCACTACTCTCCTATATATGTTGTCTCCTATAAAGATGTAAGCTCTCTAATACCAAGGACACTTTGATCTTTGTCTTTGTATTCCTAGCATTTAGCACAGGCTTGAGCATAAAATCAGCACTTAATCAAAGCCTTTTCATTCATTCATTCATTCATTCATTCATTCATTTAAAGATAAAAATACAATAGTCCTGGGGCAGCTAGATGGCACAGTGGATAGAGTGCCAGTCCTGGAGTCAGGAGGACCTGAGTTCAAACTCAGCCTTAGACACTTAATACTTCCTAACTATGTGACCCTGGGCAAGTCACTTAATCCCAATTGCCTCAGCAATAATAATAATAATAATAATAATAATAATAATAATAATAATACTGTATTAAAAATTATAGATTTTATCAAAAATTATAGATTTCACTAGTGTAATACAGTGCTACAGATGCTCTTAGTCAGAAAGGTTAATCTGATAAACCATGACCCTAGGATGCTACAAAGTCTGTCTTGACTTAGACTTTCAAATCATCAATGACTTCATTGAAACCCCTTATTTTCTGCTATTCCTTCAGGTAATGGTCCATGGTTTATTTACTGTCCTCCTACCCCTAACATAAGTTCTGTAAGGAAGGTCTAAAGAGCTTGAATCAGAAGCTTAAAGCTTTCCCTTCCCATTTTTCTGCTAGAATTGGAAGATACTTTGTAGCCAAAAGGAACTTCTAGACCCTGTGGAAGAAAAATAATACAATAGGGCTGTCCAGCCCTATCTTCTTCCTCATTCCCCTGTTAAGTCATTTGATGTAACATGTAATAAAAATTTTACCCAGCAGGTGGGGATAATTACCTACAGCTCATGTTTTTAGATAATAATAGTCTTTCAAAATGATTCTTTCATTAAACACAAGGGCAAGACATTATTATTTTTTTTTTTTTACCTGTGTTTCTTTTAACTCTTTTGTGTGGCAGATGATAGAAATGCTTTGGAATGCTAGCATTTCCAAGCCTCTAACTGCTATGGGGTATTTAATTTATAGCAACTTCCAAGAGGTTTCTAAGGACCCAGCCATATGTGATTCTGCAGAGAATAGTTTGGTCTAGTGATGACAAGATCCACATTTTCATTGTTAATATCCTTTGTCTTGGAAGAGTCTGGATTTTTCCCCATTTCATTCAGCATCCAGAAGTAATGATATCACTACAAGTTAGAAGAACTTCAAACTTCCAGTAACACCCACAACTCTACCTAATGCAATCCAATCAGAAACCTCAAAAAGATACTTACTATGTGCTAGGGTTTGTATTGGGCCTGGAGGATATAGTCCAATCTCTGCCCTCATCAAGTTTATCTTCTACTCCTTTTGCTCAAGATTTAGCTTAAATCAATTGTGCAAATATTTAGGAAGCCTTAAGTCTGTGTCTGTACAGAATTGCTTCCTCTGGATTCATTCTGTCAATTGTGTTGTCTTGGCAGTCAGATTATTAACTAAAATTTATCATCCAAATATTTTGACAGTGCTTAGGCCCAGGTTGTACCAGAATAGAACTGTACTGTGATGGACTTTTAGTTGGTTGTTTTCTGAGACTCAGCATTTCTTTTCAAGTTATCTAATGGTTTCTTGTATAAAAAATGTATCATAAATCAGAACTAGCTTCATGATCAATAACTCAGGGACTGGACATTTTCTACTGTGTTCCTCTGTATTACTTAACAGAAATCCTTGCCAAAAAAAATTTAAGGACCTTAAAATAACATTCCTTTCTTCTGAAACAGGATACCTTTGTGCTCTGGACCCCTTTGGCAGTCTGGTGAAGCCTATGATGAAACCCTTTTCCAGAATAATGCATGTTGTTTTTATGCTTGGTCATTTCAATTATCTTCAACTCTTTGTGACCTCACTGGGGTTTTCTAGGAAAAGATAGTGGAATGATTTGCCATTTCCTTCTCCAGTTCATTTGACAGATGAGGAAACTGAGGCAAGCAGGATAAAGTGACTTGTTCAGGCAAGCAGGGCAAAGTGATGCAGTTATGTGAAGCTTGCCTTGAACTCAGGAAAATGATTCTTCCTGATTCAAGGTCCAGCACTTTATTTGCTGCATTATGTAACTACCCTATTTAAAATGCCTACATTATATTAATTTATTGTATTAATCTCTCCATTTTGCATCTGCAACTTTTGTCTGATTTCAGCCTCTCTCAAGATAAGATAATTTCTTCTAATTTTATCACCAGACTGGAACTTAAGCCTAGGATTCCACCTCTGATTAGAGGGCAAGAGGATAGAAGACTAACTGATCACAAAGCCTTCCTTATGGAAGGCAGAAATTTAATTTTCAGCCCAATTCATTCTGCATGTGCAACTCTGCATGCTTTCAACTCCATGGAACAAGATATCCCACAGTGTCAAAGTCAGGGAGGGAAAGGAAGGAATGGCCATTTTTCTTTTCTTATTTGTAGCCCCAACACACAGTATCTCACACACAAAAGGTACTTAATAAATGTTTACTGAATTGAACTGAAGTGAATGCGTAACATAAAATACCTAGTTACAAAATAATCCAATTATACTGAAATATTATAATTTTTTTTTCAAAAACAAGGTTATGGATTTCAGATTAAGATACCTTGAGACCCATTTAACCAAATAATTTTTCTTTTCCCTTTCACTATACTAGAATAATTGGTCTATCTATATATTTTTATACCAAATCATAGAATCTCAGAACCAAATGTCCCAGGAGCCTTACAATCCAATTTGTACCCAAAAAGAATCTCCATCCAGCATTATTAACCAATGATTATTGGAAAGGAATCCATCTTTCATGCCATTTTAGGACAACTCAAATGTCTAGGAAGCACTTCATGACATCAATTTAAAATTGCCTCAACATCCACACATTGCTCCTTGTGCTACCTTCTGGAGCCAAACAGCACAAATCTGTTCTTGTCCCACATGATATTATTTTCATAAGACAACTTACTTGTCTCTTCTTAGACTTCTTTTTTTCCCCAAGCAAAAGATTCTTATTCCTTCAACAACTGTAGCATATTTTTTTTCATGAACCCAAGGTCCCCAAGATACTTTTCTATTTTACATTCCAGAAAAATCTCCAAGGACAGGGCCACCATGAGCCATCTCTTTCATTTTCTCCTGGATGAAGTTTGTGGCCTCATCCTAATCCCCTGGTTCCAGGGAGGTAGAGCAGATACTGTCTGGTTCTTATACAGACCTAAAGGAGGTCAAGCTCTAATCCTTCAGCACTTTCTCTGTTCTTACAAAATTGCTCAGTAAGCTTTTGTCAAAGACTTCCAGATTCCCACTCTGGTTTCTGGTGATGAATTTGGGACTGTAATTCATCAAATGATCTGTCCATTTTTCACATCACCAATTGCCAAATGGCATGAGCTTCTGCAATTCTAAATCCTTTCCTGTTCTTTCACATCTGGGAAAATAAAGCTGGAAGTACACTAATTCAACAGAGAGAACATGTTATAGGGTAAAGATTGATGGGCTAGACATCAACAGGGTCCAGTTTTGAAACCTGGCTCTGTTATTGGCCACCTATGTTACTGTGAGCAAGTCATTTACTTGACTAGAACAGTTTCTTCTGTAAAATGGGGATAAAACACCTCAGAGTTCTCACTCACAGGGCAGCTGCCAGGAAAATGCTATGTAAACTTTTAAACCCTAAGGAAATTGGAGGAGGTAGCCTGTGTAAGTTCAACTACTTATCAGTGGTGCTCAGATCTAAGGTTCACATTTTTCCTCTCAAAATACACCACCTTTGAAGTAGTCAAAAGGTATTCTATATGGGGAAGAAATATAAGGTAGAAAGATGACTTCCCCTAAATTATTTTCTAAGAAAGTCACAACTTTCCTTAATCATAAAAGGAGGATTTTAATTTCTTGCCATTGACTGTTGATGCTGTGAGAATTAGTGAGCTAGAAAGCAGTTGTTACATTAAAGATACAGGAATGGATAGTTTTCACAGCTATGACAGTGAAGAACCAAATGGTAGAGATAATAAACAAAGGAAATTTCTTGATTACATGAAGCTGTAAATCATCTGTACTAACAAAATCAATGCAGCAAGAATAAGAACAAAAAGCATTGATTTGTAAGAAACAAAAATTGATCTTAACATTTTTGCTAACAATATGATCTCAAAGAAACATAAAAGTATTAATAGAAATATAAAACATCCCAAAAGTCTTAGTGTAGTTTAGCCCCTTTATCATATCATCAATTATTCCAGCCCAGCCTCAACTTTGAATCATTCCTATCATTCACACCTGTAAATGCACTGCTAAATAAGGTGGAGAAAAATCATACAATCACTCTACTTGTCCATCACAAATTTATATTATATAACTTCGACTAGGCCCTCACTGCTTTGGGACAATTGTACTAAGCCTCCCTTATCAAATCACTATCCCACTTTCCACCTGGTTGTTTCTAAGTCTTATCTTTCCTCAAACCTTCTAGAACTCCTCTTTCCTCCACATTTTAGGATGAGTACTTTGTTTCATATTTTAAAGAAAAAAAATGAGTCTATTTACCCTGAACTCCCTCTTTTCCCCTTTTCCTTAACTCCTACTATTTAAATGCCTTCTGTCCCTCTGTTGTACTTCACCAATCTCATATAACAAAGTGGCCTACCACTTTACCCAATTTGTTCAAATGTCCCATCTACCTGCTTCTTCTAACACCACCTCTGTCAGTCCCATTCACTTTTTTAAAAAATTCACTTTCTCTACAGACTTCTTCCCTACTTTCTATAAATTATGCCTATGTATATTCTATCCTGAAAAAAACCCTCATTTGATCCTTCCATAACTGCTATAAATGGATCCCATTTATCTTTTGCCTTTTATAACTCAACTTCTCAAAAAGGCTATCTACAATAGGTGCCTCCACTTTCTCTCCTTTCACTCTCTTCTTAATTCCTTGCAATCTGGCTTCAAACCATATCATCCCACTGAAACCAGTCTCTTCAAAGTAATCAGTTATCTCTTAGTTGCCCAAATCAATAACATTTTATTAATCCTCATTCTCCTTGACATTGTTGATCAGCATAATCTCTTCTCTCTAAATTTTAGGGACATCACTTTCTCCTAGTTTTCCTCCTACCTACTTGACTGCCTGCTACTTTTCTGTCTCTATCATCCTCCAGAACATGTCTTCTAATGATAGATGTTTCTCAGGATTTTGTCTGAGTTCTCTTCTTCTTCCTCTATACATCTTTACCTGGTAAAAGATCACTTTCCATGGATTAATTTCTATATTTATGCTGATGAGTTTCAAATCTACTCATCCTGCTTAAATCTCTCTACTGACCACCAGTCTTCTCTCATCTCTAGCTGTATTTTAGACATCTCAAAATGATTGTCCAATAAACATCTTAAATTCACTATGTTCCAAACAGAACTCATTATCTTTTTCCTACTTTTACCTTTGCTATAATTATGGAGAGCAATGCTATTCTCCAAGTACCTCAGGCTCACAGCCCAGGTGTCATCCTTAATTCCTCACTAGTTCTCACATACACCCAAATCCAATTGGTTGCCAGAGCTTGTCAATTTCACCTTCAGAACAATCTCTTGAATACACCCTCTCTCTCTTCTTCTTCCTCACTGAGAAGCAGACCCTCATCACCTCACACCTGGATTATTGCAATAGCCTGCAGGTGGGTATTCCTCCCTTAAGCCTCTCTTTGCTCCAGTACATTGTTCATTCAGCCAGTAAAATGAATTTTCCTAAAATACAGGTTGATCAAAAAGTCCAATGACTTCCTATTACCTCCAAGAACAAAATTTTTTAAAAATGCTCTATTTGACATTCAAAGCCCTTCATAGCTCCTATTTTTTTCAGTCTTTTAATATCCTACTCCCCAACATGGACTCTTTGATCTAGCAATATTAGTCTCCTGGCTGTTCCACAAACAAAATATTTCATATTTCAGTTTTAGGTATTTTCTTTTGCCATCTGGAATATTCTTCCTCTTCTATTCCAACTACTATAGTTTTTTCCCCCTGAGAAATGACCTCTAAGAAGGTTTATTATTCTAAATTCAATGGATGTTAGTCTTTCCTAGCTAAATTGATAATAGTGGCAATATTTCCCAATTTCTGGAGATCTAAGGAATCAGTTCACAAAGTCCATAAAGTTAAATAAAAAGAAAGCCTCCACAATCCAGGGTTGTTATGTTTTATCTAACATGTTCACCATGATTTTGTATGTACTCATATTGTCCAGTTTGGATCTCAGTGTGCTTTGGCTGTGTCTCCTCTGAAATACAGAATATTAAGGGTTCATAACAGAGAACAAAAGAAAACAGAAGGAAGCACAGAAAAGTAGGGTAGCTTTGAAAACGATGATTAGTATTTATTATATAGTTTTTTAAGTAAATGGTTTGAAATAGAAATTTATGATTTTATAGTGAATTATCTTTTTATGTTGTACTAAATACACAGAAATGTGCCTTTCTGTGTCCTTTTGTATTTAAGTTCAAAGTGAATAAGTTTTGTTTTGTTTTTTTTAAAGAGTATAAGACTCAGAAATGGACTGAGTTCAAGCACTGGTTCCATCAGTTGTGGGAAGTAGATCGAGTTGTTTCAACTATTAACATCAGTTTCCTCATCTATTGAAAGGGGGTAATGAATCATGCCCTATTACTTTCTGAGGACTGTCTTGTGGATTCAAAGCAGCAAACTACAAAAAAGATCTTTCATAAATTATCAGGTGTTATTGCTACAAGAGGCACTTGGTAGTATCAAAACTTGATCATTCCCTAACACTGACTTGTAAACAAAAAAGATTCAGCATATGTGGGAGAATATAGTCCTGAGAAGAGCAGAATGGTCTGGAACAGGAGTTCTCAAACTACGGTCTGCAGGCCAGATGCAGCCGCTGAGGATGTTTATGTGGCCCACTGGGTTATGGCAAATGGGCTGAGGGGCGGAGACAGAGTGTGAGTTTTTGTTTTCACTATAGTCCGGCCCTCCAACAGTCTTGAGGGACTGTGAACTGGCCCCCTATTTAAAAAGTTTGAGTACTCATGACCAATCAAATCATTCTTGATTGGTTCACGTTCCTTTCAGATAACTACTGAAAGGGGAAATTCACTTCTCAATCAAGACACAAAGATATTACATTGGAAAAGAATCTAGCTCCAGATTGAGATCACAAAACTACCACCAGGAGAAAAATCTGTAAGGGAATCACAGAATGGGATCAATTCCAAATTAAACAGCATACTAGTTGCAAGTCCCTTAGAGATGTCCAGTCTACAAGAATAACAATATTGCACCTGACGGAAACACTGATGAAAGGGAAAATTTCTTTCTTTGGAATTGAGAAAACAGTACTCTAATATTTCCATAAAGTTGACATTTTTAATATCTTAAAACATTTTCAAATATCTTCTCATATCCTTTATTTTTGACCAGTATTTTTTTTTCTTCTTTTTGTCTTTCCAGGTGGTTGATTGCTTACTCCATGAGCTCAATTCTTGATCTCTCTTCTCTGTATTATTTTTTTAATTTTACTTATTAAAATTTTAATTTATGAGATAAAACAAATATTTCCATGACATACTATAATTTTTTTAAAAAAGATGATAGCACATGAAACTATAAACCTATTTAAACAATTTGTTATTCCTTTTAAAGATATAATAAAGTTAACATGTTAACTTCTTTTTCCCCCTATATTATCTAAAATCTTCTTCTCTCCAGTCTTGTTTTCTCTGTGTACTCCATTTCTTTCCCCTCATTTCTTCTTTAGCTCCTTTTTGGACATTCTCTTCAATTCACCTTTTGTCCTTTTCTTCATCTAAGAGATTTTTGTTTAAGACAGTTTTACACCACCCATCCAACATAATATGTCCTGTTATCCATTGGTATGTAACATGGTTATTTGGGGGTCAGGAACTTGCTAGCCTGGTCAGAAAACATGCTTGGAGAAAACTTTTTCAAACTTAAGTATGTTTTAAAAGAATTATGTACCAGAAATAAAATAACTACAATGGGTTATATATAAATAAAAATACAGCCATACTACATTTGGTTACAAAAAACTGAAAATAAAGTAAATAGATGTCTACTGATTAGAAAATGACTAAAGAAATTGTGGTATATGTTTAATCTACTGTCTAGGGAAAGGGGAAGAAAGGAAAGAGGGTAAAAAAAATTGAAACAAAGTTTTGCAAAGGTAAGTTGAAAAATTTTTGTGTGTATTTGGAAAAATAAAATACTATTTAAGAAAGAAATTGTGGTACACAGACATAAAGGAATATTACTATGCCCTAAGAAATAAAAAATATGATGAGTTCAGAGAAGCATGGAAAAAATGTACATAGACATAATATGAAGTCAGTAGAGCTAAGGCAACAGCACACACAATGACTACAACAATGTGAAGAGAAAAAAACAAGAAGCAAACAATAATTCTAAATGAATAGTGCAAAATTATTTTTAAAAACTTCTTTTGAAGAAGTGAGAGGTCCACAGATACAGAACATAATACATATTTCTAGGGGGTTAATATATTCATCAGTTTTGCTGGAGTTTCTTGTTTATTCTTTCTCTTAAAACAAAATTTTGGCTATGTGAGATGGCTTAGGAAAGATAAAGAATGTGGATTATGTGAAAATAAAAGATATGAATACAATTATAGTTTTTAAAAAGGAAACTGAGAAGCATTATGGTAAAAGTAAATGAAATGATTGTTTGACTTCTGACCTATCTACCAAGAAAAGGAGGGAAATAAAGGTAAACTTTGTACTGCATGTAGCTTTGTTTGCTTTTTAAAAAGAAAGATTAGTTTAAGAGGTAAAAGAATAAAGAGAAAACATGAAAGAATTAAAAGGAATAAAGAAATTAAAAGATAGGCTGAGGAAAGTTGGAAGAGTTGAATTGCTGTACCACACCTCTAAATCTTTACCTTGAGACAGGTAAATCTTTCCCCAGGGGAGGGAGATGCTTCTAAAAAGAGTTCCAGTAGGGGAGGAGATGGCTAAAACTCCTTTTTGCAAATTAATATACTACCAGCAATATAATAAAATGTTTGCCTCTTGATTTGGAGATGGTCTAAGCCTTCAAATTTTTTGAGACACCTTGCAACACCAGTCCAAAACCCCAATATACTTTGGGGATCCAAATTCTCCCCAATATTTGGGTGGACAGTACAGAAAGTCAAAAATTCCAATTGGGGGAGGAATCCACACTTCTATATTCCCCCTACACTATTGTATCAATATCTCTATATATCTATCTATATCTGTACTTATTTTTATATCTATCCATCAATTAGATGGCACAATAGATAGAGAAGTAGGCCTGAAGTCAGGAAGATTGATCATTCTGAGTTCAAATATGGTCTCAGACACTTATTACCTGTGTAACTCTAGGCAAGTCACTTAATCATGTTTGTCTCAGTTTTTCATCTGTAAAATTGAACTGGAGATGGGAATGGCAAAACACTCCAGTATCTTTGTAAGGAAGCCCCAAACAGGGCCATAGGAAGTTGGACATGACAGAAATTACTGAACTACAATGTATATCTATATCCGTCTATCTAGAGCCTTCTGAGCTCTAGATTGGTCTCATCAGTCACAACTGGAAACACTATATTTTGATCCTGACAGTGATGTCATTTTGGTCCTCTTCAAGCAGGAAGTACAATACTCTATCTATCTATCTGTCTATCTATCTATCTATCTATCTATCTATCTATCTATCTGTCTATCTACCTATCAGTCTATCTATCAATCTATTTTATAAAATGAATGGAAGAAAAATACAAGCCTAAAAACTATAACTTTAAAAGTAAATCTACTAAAGAATACAATTAAACAAAGAAAAATGACAGAATGGATAAGAAAAAAAGTCCAATTATCTATCATCTACAAGAAATATTTTTGAATAATAAAAAGATATATACAATGAAAAGGAGAAACTAGAAGAAAGATTCTTATGTACCAGGTGAAAACAATAAAGTTGGAATCAAGCTATTGGAAAAGTAAAAGTAAAAATTCAAAGTATCAATCGACAAATGAAAAAACTATATTATGCTTAAGGGAACCACAGAAAATAAAACAACATCAATACTCAAAAGATATGCATAAACCAGAAATAGCATCTAATTTGATAGAGGGCAACTGAACTACTGACTACTATAGATAGATAGATAGATACATAGATACATAGATACATAGATACATAGATAGACAGATGGATGCTATATAAATATATAAATATATATAAAATATAAATATATATAAATATAATAAATGTAGAAGTCTTTAATTGTACTCTCAGAGCTGGATAAATCTAACAGAAAAAGGAAAATAACTAAAAATGTAAAATACACAAATGAACATAACATAATATAAAGTCATCAAAGAAACAAGTTTCAAAAAAAAGAAATTGAGCAAGCTTTGAAGGAATTACTAAAACAAAATTCCCTATGATGAGAGACAAATGTAATCCTAATACTGAAATTAGGGAAATATAAAGCAAATAAAGATGACCAATATCACTGTTGAATGTTGATGTCAAAATTAAAAATATAATTCTAATTAAAAAGGGCAGTAAAATATCCAGTACATTATTCATAATGTTCAAGTTGCATGTGTACTAGAAATGTAAAAATGTTAAAGCTTAAGAGGGAAATGTACTCTTGACAAAGTACAAACTATAGGTAAAAAGGAACAATTTTTACTGTGATAAATTTTTGACTATAACCCTCAAATTATCATTATTTTCAATGAAGAAAATCTAGAATCTTCTGCAATAAAACAGGGAAAAAAGAAAGGATGGATGGGCAAGTCACTCAAATCACTGAGCCTCATTTTCCTCATCTTTTCAATGAGGAAAGTTGAATTAAATGACCTCTGAAAGCTCTCCCATCTCAAAATCTATGATTCCCTTATCACTACGATCCTTTCCACTCTTCTAAGAAATGCTAGTGATACCAATAAAGCAAGAGAAAGAAATTGAAGGTATAAACATGAACAAAGAAGAAATAAAACAATCCCCATTTGTTATATGATAATTTAGTTGGGAAATCTCAGAGATTTAGCAAAGAAACAAATTTTAACAAAAGATAGCTTTAGTAGAGTAACATGATACTAAACAAATATAAAAATAAGCTGTATTTATATATGCATACAGGTCATGATCATGTTATATAAAAGAACTCTGCAATTTCCTTCAATAACACCATCCATAGCAGAAACTTTCCCAAGAGGATGAGGACATTTAGCCATTTCCCAAGTCCTTTGAAAAAATGGTCAACCAAGGTGTCAGGAAAGCAGGAAAGGAAGTTGATTTGATCCCAATAATTTTTCCTTGGGGGAAAAAGTTATATCCTGGCTCACATACTAACATCTTATTCAATCCTCTAAGCTTTTGATCTATGACATGCAATATTTTTCTTTTTCCAAATGAAAGTCCTAAGATACATATTTTATAAGTAAAACACTGACTCACAATATACTATTACAATGAGTCTGTACTGAGTTTAAGGTTTCTGTATTTCTATGGAGTTCCCATAAATGAATACCTCTTCTATTTGTGGGCAGCATTCAATAAGGACCAATTCCAATCATCCTGCACATTTACCCAGAAGTCAAAATAGGTCCAATGTCACTTAAAGCTTTTCTATGTTCAAGTTCTACCAACCCAGTCCTTCACAGAATCAGAATTTTTGAGAGTTTAGAAGGACCTCACTGACCACCAAAACCAACCCAAGGAATCCTGATGTCAAATGGTCATCCAATATCTTTACTTCAAAGAGAAAGCTATATAAAATCTTTGTTGTCAGCTTATTCAAGCATCATAAAAGGGCCTGGGATACAAATACAAATAAACAGACAGTCCCTACCCTGAAGGAGATTAATGGGAAAGGGGGGGGGGGAATGAGGCATAAAGTGAGGGGAAGGAAAGGTGTCCATAATGGAAAAAATGTGACAGGCAAGCAGAAAGAATCTGGTGAGAGGTTCCAAATAAGAATGAGGTGAAGCATGAGGTGCTTCTTCAAATGTTGGTGCTGGAAAGTCACTAATCAACTAAAGAAGGACTTCCATGAAAAAAAAGGCAACTCCTCTACAAAATGCAGCTCATTGGACTTAGGGACAGCTCCCAGTAGTAGGAAGTGTTTCCTGATAGCCAACTTCCATTTTCACTTTGCCATTTCTACTTCTTATTCTTGGTTCTGCCCTCTGAAACCAACCCGAGTCAGTCTAAGACTTCTAAATGTTGTTATTTTTTCACTCATTCATTTTCAGTCATGTCCCCATTTGGGACTAAAGATACTAGAGTGATTTGTCATTTCCTTCTTTAACTCATTTTATAGATGGGGAAACTGAGGCAAACAGGATTAAGTGACTTGTCTAGGGTCACACAGGTAATAAGGGACTGAGACCAGATTTGAACTCATGGAGATGTCTTTATGATTCTCAGTCCCATTGTTCTATCCACTGTGGCAACGAGCTTTCTCTTCTATATAACAACTATTCAAATATTTGAAAAAAGGTCCCATATGGCTCCCAAATCTTCTTATCTCCTAATGAACTAAACAAATCCCTTTTGGGACATTTGTGACCTGAGACAAGTCAGTTAACATTCTAGACTTCAGGTTCTTCATCTATCAAATGAGGTGTTTGGACTTAATGACCACTATGATGCTTTCCTGTAGTAAATTTATAATAATCTTTAACATATGATTCAGAGCAGTTCAAAAGAATGGATTACCTTAGTATGCAGAAATATTTAACCATGGTTATATTAATAATAATACCATTTCCATAGTATTTTAAGGCTTACAAAATGCTTTGCAAATAATTCTTTTGATACAACAATGCTGTGAGGCAGGTGCTATTATACTTCCCATTTTACAGATGAGAAAATTGAGGCTTGTTCAGATAAAGTGGCTTGTTCAGAGTCACACAGTTAGTAATTGTCTTTGGCACAATCTGCTCTTAAGCCTTTCTGACTCCAGGGCTATCACTTTATCAATTTCACAAAGTAGCTGCTGGAAATTATATTTTGTCAGGGATACTGCAGAGAAAATGTCTATTCAGTCATAAGTTGGATTGGAAGGCTTCTGATATCTCTTCCAATTCTGGGATTCTGTGGTCATGGAGAAGGACCAACTGGGGAAATATCTAACTCTTTAAGGTGATCACTGCTACCTTCTTTCTCAGAGCTCCAGATGACATCTCAGTATATCTATTATCACCTTGGGATGGCAGAGCTGGAAGAGATGTGAGAGCTTATACTCTAATTAGGGAGCTCAGACTCCCTTATTTCACTGAGAAGGAAATTTTGGTATAGAAAGGGGAAGCAACTTACCCTAAGTCACACAGACAGTTACAGTGTTCTTAAGGATGAAGGTGAGAATTTCTGTTTCCATTTAACGCATGAAGAGACTGAGGAGAGGAAAAGTAGAATTTCTCAATGTCACACTGCAAGTTCAAGGAAGGGCTAAAGATCTAATTCCTGGAATGAGCTTCTTCTATTCTCCCTCTAGGCACTTGCCCAGATAGTTCAGAACATCATTAGAATGACTTCTGAGCAGATATTCCTTACCAGTTTATAAAGCACCTCCTGCTTGCAAATTTCCCAGGTTACTTCCGCCTCAGATTGAAGGGGAAGTTCAGAGTTGAAATTTACTTGGGAATCTGGTTACTTTTCTAGGTCTTTCACAAGGCAATAGGATCCCCTTTCTTTGGGCCTCTATTTAGAGGGATTACAGAAAGAGGTAAAAGGGAGAACTTGAAGTAAAAAGTAGAAGCTAATCCTCTTTGAAAAAGTCTCCAGTTCAGGCCAGCTTCTGCTTCTTCAAAATAAAGTCCATTTTCTGTCTTTTTTGTTGTTGCTATTGTTGTTTGTCCTTCTGTTCTCAAAGAGGATCACGATGTTAAGAAGATGATGCCGTTCAAGTGAGTAAGATTTAAGTGAGGAAGGGTTATGCAAAGTCACTAGCCCCACTTTCTCCTCCAGAGCCATCTGGATCAGTATAACTGTTAGCTGAGCAGCATACATACCCTAAATATGCACTGCCATGTCTGCTCTTCTCTTTGCCCATACTCACAAATTATAAAGAACTATAAGCAGATTCTTATGAATCTGGTTTAGAGGGAGTAGATTTGCTCAGAATGTACAAAACAGAGAAAATTATTTTTTTTCTTTTATTTAAATGATATAATCAAAGATTCATAGCAACTCTTAAAAGCGTAATCATGTAGGAAGTTCACCCAATGTTCTTGTCTTTCTGCAGGAATAGACTCATCCTTGGCAAAGAAAACCACAATACTCTCTTTCTTTGATGCACTCCAAAGGAGAATATATGCTATGATAAGTAAGAGTATTTCTGGGTGTATATGTGCTATGATAGCATACCTTGCTATCTCTTTGTCCTAATTACTAAACTCTCAATCCCTCTAAGACCTTGAGATCCCAAAATCTGGTCATCAATTCCCTCCCTTTCTTCCATCCTTTCTGTCACCTCTACTCTTAAAAAAAAACTCCTTCCCTTGATTCTGCTACCTCTTTATGCCAATAACTTCTCCCTTTTCTTTTTCATGTACCCATGTTCATTACTTTTTTGTTTGTTTGTTTGTTTGAGGCAATTGGGATTAAATCATTTGCCCCAGATAACCCAAGTAGAAAGTGTCTGAAGCTGATTAAAACTTAGATCCTCCAGATTTCAGGGCCAGTGTTTTATCCACTGCACAACCTAGTTGTCCCCATTTTTTCCATTCCCATTGTAGTTGTTGTTTACCTTGAAGAGAACCATTACTTCAGGGAGGTGATGCCATAACTTTTAAGTAAATTGGATTTAAGTGAAAGAGGGCTATACAAACTCACCAACCTCATTTTCTTCTCCGGATCCAGTGGCCAGATAAAGATCAGGATGACTGAATTTCCACTATTTACACAGAGTCTATTCTTTCTTTTCACTGTAATTACAACTTGGGTTCATCATCCTAATTTTGACTTCCCTTAACTTTCTGCCCAGACAACACACCATGAATGCCTTTTTCAAGAATTCTTGCCATTAGTCTGGAATCTCACTGTTTCTACCAACTTGGTGCTATTAAAGAACTTCCTGAAGCCTGTTGGATTTTATAACTCTAAACTTATGCTCCTTAACTTCACTAGGTTCCTCATTAATGCTCCTTGGTCCATGTATTCATCCATTATTCAGCTCCCATTAATTCTCCACACTACCTACACCAAACTTTCTCCAGAAGAAGTCAAGTATAATGCCCCCAAAATTTATAATAATCACATCGTGGGCTAAGCAGTGGGTATAAAAATGAATAGATCAACAAGCACTTGTGACCTGCCTCTAAGAAATGTACAATTTACTGAAAGGATACAAATGTAAACTGACAAGAATATGTGTATATGCAATAATTTAAAGAGGGAGAAAACAAACATATATTAAGAATCTATTTTGCAAGAGATTTTGTAAAAATAAGATCCCAATTGAGTCTCACTATTTTTATTACCTATTATCCCCATTTTGTAGGTGACAAAATTGAGAAGACAGAGGTTAAGTGACTTTCCTTGATTCATACAACTAGTAAGTGTCTGAGGCTAGATTTGAACTTACATCTTCCTGATCTCAGGCCAGTTCACTGAAATTTTAGCTGCTTGAGGTTAGGAGAAATTAGGAAAAGCTTCCTATGAGGGATAAAATATGCATTGGATTTTGAAGGAACACGGAGATCCCAAGAAGTGACGGTGAAGAGGAAGTGAATTTCAGCCATGAGAAATACCCTCTACAAAACTATGGAGGCAAAAGATGGAAGACCAAATGGATGGAAAACTGGATTGGCCATTTTGCACGGTACATATATTGCATGAAGGAGAATAATGTGAAATAAGCCTAATTAGGAATGAGAGCCTGACTTTGAAGTACTTAAATAATAAACTGAGGTATTTGTATTTTATTTTGGAGGCAATGGGAGCCAGTGAAGTTTGTTGATAAAATGAGAGACAGGGTGAGATTACTGCATTGGCAAGATTAAGTCTGTAATTCTATAACTAATCTTGGAATTGTTTCTCTAAGGCTGAGTCTTTAATTTGATTTTAAAAATGCACATATACCATCAGCTACAAGCTTTCTTAATTTTCTTCTTCCACACTCTCATTCTCTCTGATCTCAGAAGATGATGTACTCTCCTCCTTACAATGGAAAATCTTCCCCTCTCTTGTATCTGAAGACTATTGTGTCTCATCTTCTTTGGACCCTATTCCAATTATCAATTGGACTATCAATTATTTTGTATCCTCTGTCTTCAATCTCTCCCTTTCTGACTCCATATCCTCCATCTACAAATAAGTTCATCAAGTCCTCATGCTACTTCACTCCCCTAACATCCTGAATTTGTATTCAAAGGATATGAGTTCAAGTTCTGATTTTGGATAGGATTACCAGTATAATCTTTGGACAAGACCTCTCTGGGACTCCATTTCCTTGTGTGAATGATAAGGGAACTGGACAAAATGTACTAGGCTGCTGAGCCTAGAATCAGAAAGACCTTGTTCAAATTCCACCTCAGATACTTACTTGCTGGATGACCCTGGGTGGATTACTTAACCTCTGTTTGCCTTGGTTTCTTCAGATGTAAAATTGGGGAAATAATAGCGCTCCCAGAGAAGTTGTGAGGAAAAATTAAATCATATTTGTAAAAGGCATTTAGCATAATGTGAATGTGTTAAGGTAAAATATATAAGACTAGAGAGATGAGCTGGGGACAGGCTGGGAAGGATTTTTAAGCATCAAATTGAAGATTTTTTATTCATTATCAAACATAAGAGGGAATAACTGGATTTTATTGAGAAAGGGAATGATATGGTGAGACTTGAGCTTTAGGAAAATCACAATAATTACATTAGATAACACTGTCTTTCTTTCTTTCTTTATAATTTCCTTGGGATACATACCCAATAGTAGTACTGAGGGATTAAAGAGTCTGCACAGTTTTATTGCCCTTTTAGGTATAGTTCTAAATTGTTCTCCAGAATGATTGCATCATTTTACAACTCCACCAACAATGCATTAGTATCCCAGTTTTCCCATATCTCCTCCAACATTTATCATCTTTTCCTATCATTTTACCCAATCTGAGAAGCCTGAGGTGGTACATCAGAGTTGTTTTAATTTGCATTTTGCTAATCCTTAGTGATTACCAGAAATTTAAACATGATCCCCAATGGGGAGGCTTGCTCTTATTGTTAGTATGATCATTGTTAACATTCATTTTGTTCTTCTCAATGAAAAATTTAATTAATGTAGTTTGTGTTATATTTTGAATTCCAAGCTGTCTCCCTCCTTCCCAATCCTGTATTAGAGAAAGCCAACATTTGATGTGAAACTAAGCATATATTAGTTCTCTCTCTGGAGATGGATAGCAACTTCCTTTTTAGATCCTTTATATTGACTTGAATATTAATATTATTCAGAAAAGCTTACAATTATTCTTCAAACAATATTGCTATTTCTCCATACAAAATTCTACTTCTTTCACTCAGCATTATTTCATGCAAGTCTCTCCACATTTTTCTAAAACTAACCCTGCCCATCATTTCTTAATCCACACAACCATAGCTCACAAATTATGCAGCTTTTCCACAATTGATGGGCATCCTCTATATTTTCAAGTCTTTGCTATCACAGAGAGCTGATATAAATGTATCAGAATGTATGGGTTCTTTTGTCTTTCTCTTTTCCCCTATTTCCTTTAGGAAACAGATATATAGAATTTTATTGGTCAAAGAATATACATACTTGTAGAACGCTTTGAGCATAATTTCAGGTTGCTTTCCAAATGGTTAAATTAGTTCATAGCTCTACCAAGAGTGTATTAGTGTCCCAATATTTTCATATCCCCTCCAACATGTGTCATTTCTTCCTTTTATCATTTTAGCCAATCTGATAGATTTGAGAAAGGTATTTCAAAGTTGTTTTAATGTGCATTCCTTTAATCAACAATGATTTAGAACATTTTACATTATATATAGTTTTGACTTCTTCTAAAAACTGCCTATTCATATCCTTGGGCCATTTTTATCAATTGGAGGATGACACATATTCTTATTAATTTGACAAATTTTTCTATAAATTTGAGATGTGAGGCCTTTATCTTAGAAATTATCTATAAAAAATTTCCCCAGATTTTCTGCTTTGTTTCTAATCTTGGCTACATTGTTTAATTGTACAAAATGTTTAGAAATTTAATGTAATCAAAATTACATAGATAAAATATATAGTGTTCTCTATCTCTCATTTATTCATAAAATCTTCTATCTATAAATCTGATAGGTAATATGCACCATATTCTCTAATTTGCTTATTATATCTTCCTTTATATCTAACTAATATATGTATTTTGACTTTACTATGGTAAATAGTGAAAGATATTGGTCTACACCTAGTTTCTGTGTAAAAAACACTGCTTTCCCAGTACAATTTTATCAAATAATATATTCTTATCCCAAAAGATTAAATCTTAACCTTTATCAAACACAAGGTTGCAACTATGCATTGTTTATCTACTCTACACCATTGATACATTTTTCTATTTCTTAACCAGCACCAGATAGTTTTAATAATTACCACCTTATATTTTAAAACCCATTTTAAAATTTGGTATTGCAAAACCTCCTTCCTTTATATTTTTCATTAATTCTTTTGATATTCTTTAACTTTTGTTTTTTCTAAATGAATTCTATTATTTTTTCTAGCTCAACAAAATCATTCTTTGATAATTTAAGATGGCATGAAATAATTAGATTAGGTAGAATAATCATTTTTATTATATTGTATTGCCCTGTCTGCAAATAATTAATATTTCTCCATTTATTTAAATCTGAATTTATTTGTATGAAAAGCATTTTACAATTATGTTCATATAGTTCCTGGGTTTGATTTGATAGGCATACTGCCAAATACTTTACATTACCTATGATTATTTTAGATGAAATATCTCTTGCTGTCTCTTCTTGAAGAACTCTGTCAGTGATCTATGGAAATGCTGACAATATACATGGGCTTATTTTATAAACTGCCTTTGCAAAAATTAATTTTTTTGGTTCAATCTTTAGGATTTTCCAAGTATATCATCATATGATCATCATATTATATGATCATAATCTATTTAAATTGTTATGATTTCTTCACTTTATTTTTCTTCTTTTATTGCTAATGCTAGACTTTTTGATGCAGTATTGAATAATATTAAAGATCATGGTTATCCTTTATTCATTCCTGATCTTATCCCCATTATAGATAAAACTTGCTAATGGTTTTAAACAGATGTGTCATCATCTTAAGGGAAATGTGTGTATGTGAGTGTGCATATGTGTGTGTGTGTGTGTATTTTAAAATATTTTAATAGGAAGGAATGTTGTATTTTGTCAAAAACTTTTTGTAACATTTGATATTGACATAATCAATTATGTTAATAATTCTCACTATACTGAACTATCTATCCCTACATTCCTGGTATAAATCCCACTTGGTCATAATTTTTATGCTATATTGGTTCTAGTTAGTATTTTATTTAGGATTTTTGCATCTTCATAATATTTTTTCTCTATTTCTATTCTTTATGGTTAAGGTATCAATACTATATTTCTTTCATAAATGATGTTTGGTAAGACTCCTTTGCTGATTATTCCAAATAATTTATTTAATATTGGATATAAATGATCTTTAAATATTTGGTAGAATTCACTTGTAAATCCTTCTGATCCTGAAGTTATTTTTTCTTAGAAATCTCATTTATGTTATGACCAAAGAAGAACCAGAAATTATTATGGATCACAAAATAGAAAATTTTGATTATAACAAATTGAAAAGTTTTTGTACAAACAAAACTAATGCAGACAAGAATAGAAGGAAAGCAACAAACTGAAAAAACATTTTTACAGTCAAAGGTTCTGATAAAGGCCTCATTTCCAAAATATATAGAGAAATGACTCTAATTTATAAGAAATCAAGCCATTCTCCAAATGATAAATGGCAAAGGATATGAACAGACAATTCTCAGATGAACAAATTGAAACTATTTCTAGCCATATGAAAAGCCATATGATGCTCCAAGTCATTATTAATCAGAGAAATGCAAATTAAGATAACTCTGAGATACCACTACACACCTGTCAGATTGGCTACAATGACAGGGAAAGATAATGTGGAATGTTGGAGGGAATGTGGGAAAACTGGGACACTGATACATTGTTGGTGGAATTGTGAATATATCTAGCCATTCTGGAGAGAGATTTGGAACTATGCTCAAAAAGTTATCAAACTATGCATACCCTTTGACCCAACAGCATTACTACTGAGCTTATATCCCAAAGAGATCTTAAAGAAGGGAAAGGGACCCGTATGTGCAAAAATGTTTGTGGCAATTCTCTTTGTAATGACCAGAAACTGGAAACTGAGTGGATGCCCATCAATTGGAGAATGACTGAATAAGCTGTGGTATATTAAAATTATGGAATATTATTGTTCTGTAAGAAATGACCAACAGGATGGTTTCAGAAAGGCCTGGAGAGGCTTACATGAATTGATGCTGAGTGAAATGAACAGGACCAAAAGATCATTATATACTTCAACATCAATACTATATGATGATCAATTTTGATGGATGTGGCCCTTTTCAACAATGAGATAAACCAAATCAGCCCCAATGGAGCAGTAAGAATTGAACCAGCTACACCCAGCAAAAGAACTCTGGGAGATGATTATGAACCACTACCCAGAATTCCCAATTCCTCTATTTTTGTACGCCTTCATTTTTTATTTCCTTCACAGGTTAATTGTACACAATTTCAAAGTCCAATTCTTTTTGTACAGCAAAATAACTGTATGGATATGTATACATATGTTTTATTTAACATATACTTTAACATATTTAACATGTATTGGTCAACCTGCCATTTGGGGGAGGGGCTGGGGGAAGGAGGGGAAAAATTGGAACAAAAGGTTTTGCAATTGTCAATGCTGCAAAATTACCCATGCATATATCTTGTAAATAAAAAGCTATAAAAAAAAAGAAATCTCATTTATGGCTTGTTCAATTTCTCTTTCTAAAATAGGTTTAATTAGGTATTCTATTTCTTCTTCTATTAATCTTGGCAGTTCATATTTTTGTTTTGCTCAAATTGTTAAATTTATTGGCAGAGAATTCAACAAAATAACTCCAAATAATTGTTTTAATTTCATTTTTATTGGCGATATGTTTATTCTTTTTATTTTTGATACTAGTAATTTAGTTTTCTTCATTTTCAAAATAATATTAACAAATAATTTATTTTGTTGAGGTTTTTCATAACATAAGCACCTAGTTTTATTTATTAATCCAATGGTTTTTTACATTTAATTTATTAATATCACCTCTAATTGTTAGGATTTCCAATTTGATGTTTAATTGGGAATTTTTAATGTGTTCCTTTTCTAGTTTTTCTTATTGCATACTCAAATCTATTAATCTGGTTTTTTTCTCTATTTTATTAATGTAAGCATTTAGAGATGATTTTTTTCTCTACTGTTCTTGCTGTGTCCTCTAAGTTTTGATATGTTGTCTGATCTCATTAATAAAATTATTCTTTGTTTCTAATTCTTAGTTTTAAAATTTACTCATTATCTAAGTTTAGGTTATTTAGTCTCCAATTAATTTTTAAACTGTGTTTTTATGGTTCTTTATTAAATGTAATTTCTATTGCATTATGTTCAGAAAAGCATGAAATTAATATTTATGCTTTTTTGCATATATAAAGTTTTATGCCTTAATATATAGTCAATTTTTGTAAAGGTGCCATGTACTACTAAGAACAAGGTGTATTTTTTCTATTCCCATTCAATTTTCTCCATATCTATCATATGTAGGTTATATAAGATTGTATCATTTCATTGACTTCTTTCTTATTTGTTTTTTGGTTAGATTTAACTAGTTTTGAGAGAAGGTTGAAATTCCCTCAGTATTATCGTTTTACTATATATTTTCACCTGAAACTAATTTACCTTTTCTTGATAAAATATATATGTTCTAGCATTTGTGGCATATACATTTAACTTTGATATGACTTTGTTATCTTTTAATGGTACTTTTTATTATATTATAGATTCCCTGTTTATCTAATTTAATTAAATAAATTAAGCTAGAATTAAGATTGCTTGGAGAAATATCAACAATCGCAAATAAGCATATGATACCACTTTAAGGGGAGAAAATGAAGAAGAATTAAGAAACTTCTTGATGAGGGTTAAAGAAGAGAGCTACTTTGAAGCTTAACATAAAATAACTAACATATAATTCAGAATTTTAGCAAAGTTGCAGGATACAAAATAAATCCGCATAAATCCTCAGCATTTTTATACATTACCAACACAATCCAACAGCAAGAGATACAAAGAGAAATTCCATTCAAAATAACAGTCAATAGTATAAAATATGTGGGAATATATCTACCAAAGGAGAGTCAGGAATTATATGAGCAAAATTACAAAACACTTGCCACAAAAATAAAGTCACATTAAATAATTGGAAAGACATTCAGTGCTCTTGGATAGGCCCAGCGAATATAATTAAGATGACAATACTCCCTAAACTAATCTATTTATTTAGTGCTATACCAATCAGACTCCCAAGAAACTATTTTAATGACCTAGAAAAAATAACAACAGAATTCATATGGAACAACAAAAGGTCAAGAATTTCAAGGGAAGTAATGAAAAAAAAATTAAATGAAGGTGGTCTAGCTATACCTGATCTAGAACTGTATTAAAGCAACAATCACCAAAACCATTTGGTATTGGCTAAGAAATAGACTAGTTGATCAGTGGCATAGGTTAGGTTCACAGGGCAAGATAGTGAATAAAAATAGCAATCTAGTGTTTGACAAACCCAAAGATACCAAATTTTGGGATAAGAATTCATTATTTGACAAAAACTGCTGGGAAAACTGGAAATTAGTATGGCAGAAACTAGGCATAGACCCACATTTAACACCACATACTAAGATTAGATCAAAATGGGTCCAAGATTTAGGCATAAAGAACGAAATCATAAATAAATTGGAGCAACATGGGATGGTTTACCTCTCAGACTTGTGGAGGAGGAAGGAGTTTGTGTCCAAGGGAGGACTAGAGACCATTATTGATCACAAAATAGAAAATTCTGATTACACCAAATTAAAAAGTTTCTGCACAAACAAAACTAATGCAAACAAGATTAGAAGGGAAGTAACAAATTGGGAAAACATTTTTACAGTTACAGGTTCTGATAAAGGCCTCATCTCCAAAATATACAGAGAATTGACTTTAATTTATAAGAAATCAAGCCATTCTCCAATTGATAAATGGTCAAAGGAAATGAACAGACAATTTTCAGATGATGAAATTAGAACTATTTCCACTCATATGAAAGAATGTTCCGAATCACTATTGATCAGAGAAATGCAAATTAAGACAACTCTGAGATATCATTACACACCTGTCAGATTGGCTAAGATGACAGGAACAAATAACAATGAATGTTGGAGGGGCTGTGGGAAAACTGGGACACTGATGCATTGTTGGTGGAGTTGTGAAAGAATCCAACCATTCTGGAGAACAATCTGGAATTATGCCCAAAAAGTTATCAAAATATGCATACCCTTTGACCCAGCAGTGCTACCTGGGCTTATATCCCAAAGAAATACTAAAGAAGGGAAAGGGACCTGTATGTGCCAAAATGTTTGTGGCAGCCCTTTTCATAGTGGCTAGAAGCTGGAAAATGAATGGATGTCCATCAATTGGAGAATAGTTGGGTAAATTATGATATATGAATGTTATGGAATATTATTGTTCTGTAAGAAATGACCAACAGGAGGAATACAGAGAGACTTGGAGAGACTTACATCAGCTGATGCTGAGTGAAACGAGCAGAACTAGGAGATCATTATACACTTCAACAATGATACTGTATGAGGATGTATTCTGATGGAAGTGGATATCTTCAACATAGAGAAGATCTAATCGAATTCCAATTGATCAATGATGGACAGAATCAGCTACATCCAGAAAAGGAACACTGGGAAATGAGTGTAAACTGTGAACATTGTTTTGTTTTGTTTTGTTTTGTTTCTCTTCCCAGATTATTTTTACCTTGTGAATACAATCCTTCCTTTGCAACAAAAACAACAACAAAATTCGGTTCTGCACATATATATTGTACTTAAGATATACTATAAGATATATAATATGTATGGGAATGCCCGCCATCCAGGGGAGGGGGTGGAAGGAAGGAGGGGAAAAACTTGGAACAGAAGGGAGTACAAGGGATAATGTTGTAAAAAAAATTACCTATGCATATGTACTGCCAAAGAAAATGTTATAATTATAAAAATTAATTTTAAAAAAGAGAAAAAAAATAAAAATAAAAAATAAACACTTCATAATATTAAAAAAAAAAAAACTAACATCTTGGAAACTGATACTGTCACTTCCTGGCATATAGAAGGAGAAGAAATGGAAACCGTCAGATTCTGTATTCTTGGACACAAAGATTACTGCAGACAGCAGTTATAGCCATGAAATTAAAAGATGCTTGCTCCTTGGAAAGAAAGTTATGGCAAATGTGGACAGCAAGCTAAAAAGCAGAAACATTTCCCTGCTAACCAAGGTCGGTATAGGCTGTGAGAGTTGGACTATAAGGAAAACTAAGTACCACAAAACTTTAGAATTGTAGTGCTGGAGGAGACTTGTGAGAGTTCCTTGGATAGCAAAGAGATCAAATTAGTCAATCTTTAAAGAAATTAATTCAGGCTATTCTTTGGAAGGTCAAATACTAAAGATGAAGCTTAAATACTTTGATTACATCACAAGATGATGGAACTCATTAGAAAGGACTCTGATGCTGGAAAAATTAAAATAAAAAAGAAAAGGGAATGGCAGAAAATAAGATGGATAGAGAGTGTAATTGAAAGAAGAATGAATGTGAACTTGGACAGACTTTGAGAGATAGTGGAGGATATAAGGGCCTACCATGCTACAATTTATGTGATCCAAGGGTTGGACACAAATGAACAAGTTTTCACTTTAACTTTTTCTGGGATCATGACTGATGCCTCTGCTTTTTTTTTTTTTTTTTAAATCAGCTGAAGCATAACAAATCCTGTTCCATTCTTATATTTTTACTCATTTTAAAATGTGTTTATTGTAAGCAAAATACTGTCAGATTCCATTCTACTATCTGTTTCTATTTTAGTGAGTTCATTCCATTCAAATTCAAAGTCATATTTACTAGTTGTGTATTTCTACCATTCCTCATCCTATTTTTCCTCTCCTTTCCCTCCCCAATTCCTCCTCAAAGTCCAATTTATTTCTGACCAATGCCTCCTTAATCTACACACCTTTCACCTATCCCTTTGTCTTCTTATTTCTTAATAGGGTTCTCTAGACATTTTTCTCCTGGCCTTCCTATTTCTTGGGAGGAGAAAACTTTTCTAGCTTACTAAATATATGTTATTCTCTCTTTAACACAGTTCCTTTGAAACTGAAGTTCCTGTATTACCCTAACCTCCACTTCTTTCTCCCCTCTGCTGTAATGGTTCTTTCATTCACAGCTCTTTTGTATGAGAAAATTTTCTCCATTTTACCTATCCTGATCCAATTCCCCCCCCTCCCCCTGAGGCTTGCCCAGGGTCACACAGCTAGGAAGTGTTAAGTGTCTGAGACCATATTTGAACTCGGGACTTCCTGAATTCAAGGCTGGTGCTCTATCCACTGCACCACCTAGCTGCCCCCCAATTTTATTTTTTATGATCATCCCATTATAATCAACTCAAGCTTAAGCCTTCTATATATACTCTTTTAAACTATCCTAGTAATGTTAACAGTCTTAAGAATTACAAATAACATTTTCCTTCATAAGATGTAATTAGTTTAATCTTATTAAATCCCTTATAATTAATCTTTCATGTTTACTTTCTTGGCAGCTAGGTGGTAAATTAGACAGAGTACTGAGTTTAGAGTTAGGAAGACTCATCTTCCTAATTTCAAATACTTATGTTTCTCCTGATTCTTATAAATCAAATTTTTTGTTCAATTCTAATCTTTTCCTCAAAAAACATCTGAAACTCCTTTAATTCATTAAATAAGTTTTTTTTTTCTCTTGCAGAATCATATTCAGCTTTGCTGGTAGGTTATAATTGATGGAAAATCCAGCTGTTTTGCTCCAGAAAATCATATTTCTTGTCCTTCAGTCGAATACAGAATTTAATGTAGAATGCTACTAAATCTTGTGTTATCCTAATTGTAACACCACAATATTTAAATTGTTTCTTTCTAGCTGTTTGTAACATTTTCTCTTTTACCTTGGAACTTTGAAACAGTCATAATGTTCTTGTGAATTTTCATTTTAGGATTTTTTTCAGGCAGTGATTGATAGATTTTTTTTTCAATTTCTATTTTACCCTCTAGGTCTAAGACTTCAGAGCAATTTTCTTAATAATTTAAATATAGTGACAATATTCTTTTTTTGTTTATAACTTTCAGATAGTCCAAAAATTTTTATGTTATCTCTCTTCTCAGTTTTTCAGATCAATTGCTTATCTAATGATGTCATATTCTCTTATATTTTTTCATACTTTTGATTTTGTCTTATTATTTCTTGATGTCTTATGACATCATTAGCTTTCCCTTACCCAATTCTAATTTTAAGGAGTTATTTTCTTCTGTAAATTTGGGGATTTTTTTCTAATTGGTTGACTTTCTTTTCATAATTTTCTTGATTTTATTGTACTGTTCTTGTGTTTTTCTTAATTTTTGTTCTACCTCTCATTTGATTTTAAAGTTCTTTTTAAGCTCTTCAACTTGTAAGCTTGTAACTATTTTACATTTTATATGAGACTTTATAAGTAGCTGTTTTGGCTTCATTTTGTTCTTCTGAGTTTTCTCCATTGCTATAGTAACTATCTATGATCAGGTTCTTTCTCTGTTGTTTACTGATTTTTTTAAGTAGCTTACTTCTTGACTTTTAACTCTTAATGGGGGTTGGACTCTATTCCTGGGATATGGGAGATAATGTCTCAGTTTTAGGTTTTTAATTCTGTTGTTTTCCGAGCTCTATCTGGGGGACATTTGACCTATTGGTTCTTCCAGTGTTCTATAATCAAAGGTCAATTTAACTCCTCCAGTTAACTCCTTGGTCTGTTAATGACTTTAGGTATTCTTCTTCACCTTGAGGCCAACCAGGCCTCCTCAGCACCACGGTCACCATAAATTTTTTTACTCCCTACAGTCCTTTAGGTGGATGCTAGAAGCAGCTCTCTCCTTGGCCTAGAAACAAAACCAGGGATTGCTCTCCAGCAAGTGCTCACACTCAGCAGGAACCCACTCCTCTGTGACAACTCTGTCAACACATGCTCACTTCTCCTTTCCACAGCCACAGCTTCAGATCTCATTGGCTCAGTTCATCTAAATAAGCCTTGTGTCAAGCATCAGTGCAAGACTTCCTAATAATCTGATCAGCCTCCCCCCCTCCCCCCCAATCCTTGGAGCTAAAGTTCATGAAGGTGAGGCTGCTGCCTACCCAGATGTTCCTAGAGATTGTTTGTTGATTTTGCAGAATTTGTCCAGAGATGTCAGCACTTCCAGAAGACCAGAACACTGCATCATGTATCAGGGCTTTCTTATGACTCTCCCAAGTTCTCCTGCTGAGTCTCTTCTATATTTTTAAAGCTTTTCACTATATATGGCTTAGATATTGTCAAGTTTTGGTTTGACCACATCAATTAAAACCAGAATTTTTAAATTTTATGAGTCATTATTCTCAGAAGGATGGGGGGGGGAAACAGTAATTTACTCCAATTTCAATGTAGTTGATTGGCTGACTTCTTAAAGATATTTTGAGCCCTGTGTTTATAGCATGGAGCTTTGACAGCTATTAATTTATGAAAAAAGCAAAGTTCTGATATATAACCCTGGCCACCAAACCATGTCTTGTTAGATGTTTGGTAGATTCTAAATTTTTGAAAACTACACTAATATAAAATTCATAGTAATTTGTTTTATGCAAAATCTTCATTGATATAGATATAATATTTCTGTCATTTTTGGTGAAATGTATTGGGCCTTGAATTGTCATTTAAGCCTCCATTTTTGTAAATAAATGTCATTTGTTTGATGTCTGATTTTCAATATATTGTTAATTGAGTTCAAGTGATTGTCATTAAGGTATGTCCTTTTCATTCTATTTTATTTCTAAATTGTTCCATGGGATTCAACTGGAGATAAACCAATCATAATTATTGGATAAATTCAATAAATTGTCTCTTTTATAAAACTGTTATTGTTCTGTGAAATGGTGTTTGACCTTAAGCATGTGCTTTGAGAACAACAATCATTTCTCTGTCCTTTTCTCTTTCTTTCTTTCTTTCTTTCTTTCTTTCTTTCTTTCTTTCTTTCTTTCTTTCTTTCTTTCTTTCTTTCTTTAGTATTACTCTTTCAATAGTTGTTTGTATTGTGAGGACTTGTGTTTCACTAACACTGTGTGGTTTTTCTTTGGAAACTTGCTAAATCTGTTATTATATTAAAACATTGACATTGCTTTAAACATGTATTTCCTGCTGAGCTTTGATTTGAGGATACTGGGAAATCTTTGGATATACACAGCTACATCATCTATGTGGAGGTGCGTGTGTGCCTGTGTGTGTTTTAAGCAGTATCACAGCCACTGCCTATTAGAAGCCGATTCCACTATTTGCTAGGCATTTGACCATGTTATGGGTCCAACTTACCTACTTAGCAAAAACCTTCAAGACAGGGAGATAAAAGTTCTGTTCAATACATTAATTAGTGCAAGACTGAGTAGACACATTCTCTACTTTCTAGATGGGAAATCAAAAACTTAAGCTTTGTTTTTCTTTTATTTTTTCCAAGATTGGAGAGAGATTGGAAAGACAATAAAAGAAAAGAGAATCATTAAAGTATCTTTTATTTTAATGGAGAGAATTCAACAGGACAGAAAGACTAGTCAACAAGACTTCTAATTTTGTCTTCTGGAATCAAACAGTATTCCTAATGATTCTTCCCTTTTTAATACCTGAAGAAAATTATTTTTTTTCTTTCCTCCAAAAGCCTGATCTTCAGGACAAATATTCTTAGTTGTTTTCACTGATTCTCACTTGGCATGAATTTGGGACTTGTTCCACCTTAGCTGCTTTCCTTGGGATACTGGCTAGCTTGTCAATGCCATTCAGACACCCAGAAGTGAATACAATACTCTACATGAGGTTTAACCAAAACAGAGGACAGAAGGATAATTACTATCCATTTCCTGGAGGAGCTGAAGGACTTGAAGAGCAGGTGATAGATGATTAGACAGAAAGGAAACATTGGGTTGTATGGGGAAATAGAATCAGACCACATAGATAAGGGAAACACTTTCAATTAGGAAGAAAAATGAGATTTGCCTGAAGAAACCAATAGGAATTCACTGACTTTGATTGTAAAGAGAAAATTCCAGAAGATGGAAGTGTAGCGGGCGTAGCCCCTTTAAGATTCCTTGTCTGATCTACCTTTGGGACAAGATATTCCTAGGGGAAAAGATTCATATCTGAGCCAGTTTGGACTGTACCCAACCCCCAGTTGGTTTGGGTTTTCAGCCCCCTTTGATACAAGATCTGGTCAAAACTAGTTTGGGCTGTACCCAGCCCCCCCACCGGATCTGAGCTGGCTTGGATAAAGCCCGACAAAAATCTGGCCTTCAAGGAATTAACCTGAGCTCCGCCCATTACTTCTTCAAGCAGATAAAAAGAGTAAAGCTAGAATCATCTTGGGTTCAGAGATTTGAAAGATGCCAGCTAAGATGCTTGCATCAGAGATTTTCTGTCCCCGCCGCTTTCGGTGTATATCTTCCTCTATCTAATGCCTTTTACTAACCAGACCTTAACCTTGCTTCCAAACCTGGCAATAAACATCTTTTTACCCATCTAGGTTTTCGGCCTGTAAATTCATTTACAGGGGACTCTCACCGCCACTAGACCTGATTTAACTTTGTATCCTTGTGCCGCATCCTAAGGGGGTTGCAGGGGAGCTCTATGTGACTCCCTGTACCCCAAATCTTACCACTAGACCTCACTTAATCCTATTGAGGTATATACCTCTTCATTAGGTATTTACCTCATGATTTGGTTCAAGTTACCTCATTATTTTGAGGTTCCCTATTACCTCATCAGAAGCAAGACCAGATAACAGACCAAAATAAATAAATAAATAAATAAATAACAATACAAAAACTGTGCCAGAAATTCTGGTCCTCAGAAGGTCCCTTGATTGGAGACATCAAGCACAACAAAATACAGGATTTTTAGAGTTATATTGAAAAAAAATGATCAAAGGAGAAATATAATCTTTGCTTACAGTGAATGGAATGATAATAATTGACAACAGAGAAAGCAGAATTGATCCAATTTTGTTTCTATTTTCTCTGTAAAGGAGAATTACCTTTACACAGAAAAAGGCAGAACAAAAATGACTCAGAGAGAGATGATACCCAGATAAGCCAGAGAGCACCTAGCTATCCTTGAAGAATCCAAATTACTTGCCCCAAATGAATTACATCCTTGGATTGTGAAAGAAATAGCAGACATCATTGCTGAGTTACTGGTCAGTAGATGGAATCTGTAAAGAAGTCAGGTAGGTTTAATAACAGGATAACTTTCTTAACAATTGAATAGGGCTGGCCAAAAGTAGAATGGACTTCTGGGCCAGAAGTAGAGGGAAAGGGAGAAATAGAGTTTTCCTTCATTGAAGACCTTCTAATAAAGGCTGGGCAATCACTTGTTAAAAATGTGACCATGCTGATTCTCTCTGTGTCTTGTTTGAATTAAATGGGCATTGAGGTCCCTTCTAACGTTATGATTCCCAGTAACCTAAAATGCCAGATGAAATGTGGTCAGCAAAATCATGACTGGATGTTTTTAGTAGGGACAGATGTTTTGTTTTGTTTTGTTTTCTTGATTAGATGGTTCAAACTCATGGAGGGCAGTATTACTTTATTCTTTTCGATTTCTGAAAATAATTTTCCTTGGAGGAACTGTTTGATTTTAGCAAGTCACATCATCTCTTCTGGTCTCATTTTCTTCATTTGTAAAAGAAGCCATGGGTAATGAGGTGGCACAATGGATAGAGGGTTGGACCTGGAGGGTTGGATCAAATGAATTAATATTTACAAATGTGTTTTTAAAATGCTAATTCTTCTTGTTTATCTTTACCTTTTCATCTAGCAAATCCATGTTTATTGAGATCCCTAGATAACCACATTGCTGTATTAAAATATAACCTACCCTTCCCCCTTTAAATTTCTTTCTTTCAGACATAAATGGAACTTTATTTTTTCTCAGTATTTTATTTTTCCAATTACACATAAAGATCACTTTCAACATTTATTTTTGTAAGATTTTGTATGACTATTTCTCCCTTTCCCTTAACTCTCCCTTCCCCAAGACAGCAAGCAATCTAATACATGTACAACCATTTTAAATATGTTTCCACATTAATGATCCTTTTTTTTTTTTCTGAACTCACTGTTCTCACAAGTTTGGGCTGCATTTTAGACTACACCAAGTTTTTCCCTCCTGTCTTATCACAAAATGGAAAGTGGCACATTTCTATCCAAGTGTCCTACCATTTCTACTTTGGTTGCTAGGTAGGAAACTACAGGGACCTTTTCTTATATAATTACTAATGAGAAGAAGCCCAAATTTACTGCCATATCCCATCAGTAGAAGTGATCACTCAGGCTCATTTTTGTTGCTGTTGTACAGTCATTATCAGTCATGTCTGACTCTTCATGATCCCATTTGGGGTTTTCTTGGCAGAAATACTAGAGTGGTTTGCCATTTCCTTCTCCAGCATATTTTACAGGTGAGGAGACTGAGGCAAATAGGGTTACATGACTTATCTAGGGTCACACAGCAAGTACGTAACTGAGGCTAGATTTAAACTCAGAAAAATAAGTCTTCGTGATTCTACAGTCCACACTCTTATCCACTGTGTCACCCAGCTGACTCATGCTCACTAGAGCTTCATAAATTCCGGGCACCTGGCTTGGAATAAACATTTATTTCTGCTGAATCCTATTTATATCAGCTCATCTGGTGTTGTGAGCAGAGACCATAAGGGCAGCTCTCTGACTTTGTGCGTCATTAAATTGAAAACATTGTCTAGTATGGGATTCCCCTTCAGGATGAATGAGTGTAATATACAAATCCCACTATCCTCACAAAGAATCATTTTAATAATAAATGTCCCTCCATCCTCAACACCTCTACTGAAAGAATGAAGAAAATTCAGGAAATGACAGAGTACTTAGAGATATCCTTCAAATTTCAGAAAGACAAAAAATGTTTTTTTGTTTTAGACAGCAGGGAAAAAAAAGTGGAGGTAAAGGGTTGAGAAGGAAAGATTAAAGTCCTGTTGACTTAATTTAGGAAACAGTGAGTTGAGAACTTCCTTATTCAGAGAAATTGAAGCTCATGTGTCAGGGCTGCTTTTGGTATAAGCCTTCTTGAGGAAATAGGATGGATGGAATGATATAACATAGGCTACCAAATTCACCACTGCCCATCTTTCAAGTCACACAGATCCACCACCTGAGAATTTGTCATCCACTCTTCCTTCTATCCCATCCCATCCAATCAGTTTCTATTAAGTATCTGACAATGGACATCTTACATCTTTCACATCTGTTCTCTTCCCTCTATTCATTTGGACCCTTTCTAGTGCTAACCTTCATCAGCTCTCATTTATATAATTTTAACAGCCTCCTAACTGTACCTCCTTACTTTTAGCCTCTTCCCTCTCTGATCCAATCTCCACATTGCTGCCAAAATAAAATACAAATGTCAATATGTCATTTTCCTTTTGGCTTCCTGTTGACTCTAACACAGGGTCCCTTACCTTTATGTCAATAATTTTAACTTAAAAAACATTTTCATAATTGTAGTTCAACATAATTTTCAGCTTTGGTAATTTTATGTATTATATTTCATTTTATTCATTAAAAGCATTATTCTGAGAAGTTACCATACATAAACTGTCAAGGGAATCCATGATCTAAAAATGGTAAAGAACTCCTGCTATGGTTTAATGAGAAAGAATAAGGTGAAGAAGAAGAAAGCAAAGAAGCAGGAGAAGGAAAAGAAGAGGAGGAGGAGAAAGAGGAGAAGGAGGGAGAGGAGGCGGAGGAGGGAGAAGAGAGAGAGAGGAGGAAGAGAAAAAGAAAGAGGAGAAGGAATAGGAAAAGGAGGAGGAGGAATAGGAACAGGAAAAAGGAGAAGAAGAAAAGAAAAAGAAAAAGATGGTGATGATGATGATAGAGGAAGAAAAGGGGAAATAGGGGAGAGACACAGAGAGAAAGGACAAAGGACAATAGTGGGAGAGAGAGAGGGGAGGGGAGAGAGAGAGAGAGAGAGAGAGAGAGAGAGAGAGAGAGAGAGAGAGAGAGAGAGAGAGAGAGAGAAGAGGAGAGAGACGAAGAGGAGAGAGAGGAGAGAGATTCCAAACTACTCCATGTGAAACCTCTATTACAATCATTACTTCTATTGTTTCTCCTTTAATAACCTGGGACACTGTACTTGAGTCCTTCGCCTCTGAAACATTAACTTTTGTTTTTATCTTCTTGGGACCTTCAATCTTAACTTTTTTTTTTTTTCAGGTCCACATCCACTCCATGACTTGTGGTTCCCCCCTTCCTCCATGCCCACTTATATATTGCCTTTTCCCATTAGAATCAGAATGCAAGCTTTTTGAGGGGCAGGGGCCAATCTTGTTTGCTTGCATTTATGTGGTGTCTAATCCTCCACATAGTGTCCAGTACATAATAAACAATTAATAATTATGATTTCTGATTAGCTAGCTTCAACAGTCACTGGAGAAGCACATGAGTAGGTTTCAAAATTGAACCAAAGGAGGAGAGAGGGCAAGTTTGCCTCTGAGATCTATGCAGTGATTTTAGTGATTGCCATCACCACCCACCACACAGGCTTTTCCATGAAATAAAAGCTTGTCTGTCTATCACTAATATTTCTCCAATGTCTTCGAAGGGCTTCCACAGCCATCAAAGAACTGAAATTGGAGACCATCCAAAGGGCACTGAAGACTGTCTTGGTAGAGACAAAAAGGCTGCTACACATCCCCGAAAAACTGATTATGAAGGAGAATCTGAGTAGAAGATTTAATCATAAAAATTGTACCTTCATGGTTATCTAGTCCAGGACTCCTCCCATTTTTGGTCACCTGGGAAGATAATAAACCCCTTCTCAGAATAATGTTTTTAATTGATATAATAAACTGCATAGATTTTTAGAGAAGATAATAACTAGAAATGCAATTATCAAAATATTTTAAAAATTAAAAAGTTCATAGAACTCAAGTTAAAAAGCCCTGATCTAGTTCAATCCCAAGAAGAAAACCCCTCCCTAAAATTCAAAACTGGTTATCAAATCCCTGCTTGCAGAGCTCCAGGGACTGGGAAGTGACTAGGCAGGAAATGTTCTACTCCATTTCAAACAGTTCCAATTTTTAGGGAGTGTCCCTTCATGGATTTTTGTTGTTTAGCTGGTTTTCAGTCATATCTGACTCCTTGGGACCCTATTTAGGGTTTTCTTGGCAAAGATCCTGGAGTTGCTTCCATTTTCTTCTCCAGCTTATTTTATAAATGAGGAGAGGGAGGCAAAGAGGGCCTCCAGACCTGGTACTCTATCTACTAAGCCACCTAGCTGCTCCCCCACTTTCTCATACTGAAGTGACATATGCTTACCTAGTTCTTTTCTCTAAGACCAAGTAAAATGAGTCCAATCCTTCTTACATATAATCTAACATTGCAAATATCAGAAGAATACAATCATACCAACAAATAAGTATCTGACACCAAATTTGAACTCAGGAAAAATCCTTCCCTGTTTATTTCCCCCTGAAGGGAAGGCCTATGTGTAGTCTTCAAAGTCTGGGCTTGAATGTTTCTCATATCTAAGAAGTGTTATTTTTCCTAAACAAAAAGCTATTTAAACCTAGAACAAAGTCATTGTTGTTCAGTTTTTCAGTCATGTCTAACACTTTGTGACTCTATGGATCATGAATATTCTCCACAATCTCTCAAAGTCTATGCAAGTTCATGTTTATTGTTTCCATGATTCTATTTTTTTTTAAAGAAATGAAATTGTGAATCTTTATTGTATACTCATTTTCTTTTAAATAAGAACAAAAGTTGGTAATATTTTTGTGAACTCCTTTGGCAGGTTAGTGAAGCCTATGAACTTCTCAGCAAAATGTTTTAAATGAATAACTAGATTATAATATAATTAATTATTATCATTATAATATATAAAGAAGATTATATATAATATAATAATATAGATAAAACTATAATTATAGTAATTATAATATTAATATAATTATAATATAATCAAATGAATAAATAGAATTTTAAAAGACACCAATTATATTGAAATGCAATTATATATATATGTATATATATTTTTAAATTATTCATGGATCCAAGGACAAAAAGCTTTATTGAATCATGTATTATTAAATTTAATATAAGTAATGTTGTTTTTCTTTAAATCTTTTTTTTTTTTTTTTTTTGGTGAGGCAATTGGGATTAAATGACTTCCCAGGGTCCCACAGCTAGAAAGCACTAAGTGTCTGAGGCTGCATTTGAACTCAGATTGTGTTATCTAGCTGCCTTTCTTTCACTCTTTATTAAGTGCCTACCAAATGCCAGGAACTGGAATAGGTGCTAGAGATACCTAAATAAAAATGAAATAATTCCTACTCTCAAGGAGTTTACATTCACGTGGGGAAGATCATACACACATATCTATCTGTCTATATCTATATATACATAAATATAAATACTAATATTATGTATGTATGTACAAGACCTTTATAGGTGAAGTACCAGATATCCTTAGAGAGGGTGCTGAGACACTAAAGGCAAGAGAGACCAAGAAAGTCTTCCCGAAGCAAACAGAATTTTTGAATCTTGAATGAAAACAAATTTCAAGAGAAATTGAGGAGACAAGAGAAATTGTGTTTTGGGCAAGGAGAAAGGCCAATGGGAGATGAAAGAATGGAGCTTGGATCAAGTCTTAGCTAGAACAGTTCAAAAATTTAATGAACATCTCCAATTTCATCTGCTCTTTCCCAGCTACATTTCAAGAGAATTCCATTTGGATAGGCTCTAGACAAGGAGAAAAAATCATGACCTTGCTAGAAGTTATTATTTAAAAAAGAAGTAAAATCCCCTCTTCCAAATCCTCTTCAGCACACAAAATAGGCAAAAAAAAAAAAAAAAAAGAAAAAGCTAGAAAGCATCCCCAATGATAGATTTATTAGGAGAAAACTGAGATTTCATCCAGTTTGCTGGCTACCCTTTTTCTTTTCTTAAACTCTTTTTTTTTTTTTTAATTTTTTATTTTATTTTATAATTATAACATTTTTTGACAGTACATATGCATGGGTAATTTTTTACAACATTATCCCTTGCACTTACTTCTATTCAGATTTTTTCCCTTCCTCCCCCAACCCCCTCCCCCAGATGACAAGCAGTCTTATATATGTTAAATATATTACAGTATATTCTAGATACAATATATGTGTGTAGAACCGAATTTTTTGTTGCACAGGAAGAATTGGATTCAGAAGGTAAAAATAACAGTTTACATTCATTTCCCAGTGTTCCTTTTCTGGATGTAGCTGGTTCTGTCCATCATTAATAAGTTGGAATTGGATTAGCTCTTCTCTATGTTGAAGAAATCCACTTCCATCAGCATACATCCTCATACAGTATCATTGTTGAAGTGTATAATGATCTTCTGGTTCTGCTCGTTTCACTCAGCATCAGTTGATGTAAGTCTCTCCAAGCCTCTCTGTATTTCTCCTGTTGGTCATTTCTTATAGAACAATAATATTCCATAACATTCATATACCATAGTTTACCCAACCATTCTCCAATTGATGGACATCCATTCATTTTCCAGCTTCTAGCCACTATGAAAAGGGCTGCCACAAACATTTTGGCACATACAGGACCCTTTCCCTTCTCTAGTAGTTCCTTGGGATATAAGCCCAGTAGTAGTATGGCTGGGTCAAAGGGTATGCACATTTTGATAACTTTTTGGGCATAATTCCAGATTGCTCTCCAGAATGGTTGGATTCTTTCACAACTCCACCAACAATGCATCAGTGTCCCAGTTTTCCCACAGCCCCTCCAACATTCATCGTTATTTGTTCCTGTCATCTTAGCCAATCTGACAGGTGTGTAATGATACCTCAGAGTTGTCTTAATTTGCATTTCTCTGATCAATAGTGATTTGGAACACTCTTTCATATGAGTGGAAATAGTTTTAATTTCATCATCTGAAAATTGTCTGTTCATATCCTTTGACCATTTATCAATTGGAGAATGGCTTGATTTCTTATAAATTAAAGTCAATTCTCTGTATATTTTGGAGATGAGGCCTTTATCAGAACCTTTAACTGTAAAAATTTTTTCCCAATTTGTTACTTCCCTTCTAATCTTGTTTGCATTAGTTTTGTTTGTGCAGAAACTTTTTAATTTGGTGTAATCAAAATGTTCTATTTTGTGATCAATAATGGTCTCTAGTTCTCCCTTGGACACAAACTCCTTCCTCCTCCACAAGTCTGAGAGGTAAACCATCCCATGTTCCTCCAATTTATTTATGATTTCGTTCTTTATGCCTAAATCTTGGACCCATTTTGATCTAATCTTAGTATGTGGTGTTAAATGTGGGTCCATTCCTAGTTTCTGCCATACTAATTTCCAGTTTTCCCAGCAGTTTTTGTCAAATAATGAATTCTTATCCCAAAATTTGGGATCTTTGGGTTTGTCAAAGATTAGATTGCTATTTTTATTCACTATCTTGTCCTGTGAACCTAACCTATGCCACTGATCAACTAGTCTATTTCTTAGCCAATACCAAATGGTTTTGGTGACTGTTGCTTTATAATATAGCTTTAAATCAGGTACACTTAGACCACCTTCCTCTGACTTTTTTTTCATTAGTTCCCTTGCAATTCTCGACCTTTTATTCTTCCATATGAATTTTGTTGTTATTTTTTCTAGGTCATTAAAATAGTTTCTTGGGAGTCTGATTGGTATAGCACTAAATAAATAGATTAGTTTGGGGAGTATTGTCATCTTTACTATATTCGCTCGGCCTATCCAAGAACATTGAATGTCTTTCCAATTATTTAAATCTGACTTTATTTTTGTGGCAAGTGTTTTGTAATTTTGCTCATATAATTCCTGACTCTCCTTTGGTAGATATATTCCCAAATATTTGATACTATCGACTGTTATTTTGAATGGAATTTCTCTTTGTATCTCTTGCTGTTGGATTGTGTTGGTAATGTATAAAAATCCTGAGGATTTATGTGGATTTATTTTGTATCCTGCGACTTTGCTAAAATTCTGAATTATTTCTAATAGCTTTTTAGCAGAGTCTTTGGGGTTCTCTAAGTATACCATCATGTCATCTGCGAAAAGTGACAATTTGATTTCTTCATTTCCTACTCTAATTCCTTGGATCTCTTTCTCGGCTCTTATTGCCAAGGCTAGAGTTTCTAGTACTATATTGAATAGTAATGGTGATAGTGGGCAACCTTGTTTCACTCCTGATCTTACAGGGAAAGGTTCTAGTTTATCACCATTACATATGATGTTTACTGAAGGTTTTAAATATATGCTCCTTATTATTTTAAGGAATAGTCCATTTATTCCTATACTCTCAAGCGTTTTTAGTAGGAATGGATGTTGGATTTTATCAAATGCCTTTTCTGCATCTATTGAGATGATCATATGGTTTTTATTAATTTGATTATTAATATGGTCAATTATATTAATAGTTTTCCTAATATTAAACCAGCCCTGCATTCCTGGTATAAATCCCACTTGGTCATAGTGTATTATCCTGGGGATGATTTTCTGAAGTCTATTTGCTAATATCTTATTTAAGATTTTAGCATCAATATTCATTAAGGAAATTGGTCTATAGTTTTCTTTCTCAGTTTTCGATCTACCTGGTTTAGGTATCAGTACCATGTCTGTGTCATAGAAGGAATTTGGTAGGACTCCTTCAATCCCTATTTTTTCAAATAGTTTACATAGCATTGGAGTTAGTTGTTCTTTAAATGTTTGGTAGAATTCACCTGTAAATCCATCTGGTCCTGGGGACTTTTTCTTAGGAAGTTGGTTAATAGCTTGGTCTATTTCTTTTTCTGAGATGGGACTATTTAGACTACTTACTTCTTCCTCTGTTAATCTGGGCAAGCTATATTTTTGAAGGTATTCTTCCATTTCATTTAAGTTATCGAATTTATCGGCATAAAGTTGAGCAAAGTAGCTCCTAACTATTGTTCTAATTTCCTCTTCATTAGTGGTGAGTTCACCCTTTTCATTTTCAAGACTATCAATTTGCTTTTTCTCTTTCCTTTTTTTAATCAGGTTTACTAAGGGTTTGTCTATTTTGTTGGTTTTTTCATAAAACCAACTCTTAGTTTTATTAATTAATTCAATAGTTTTTTTACTTTCAATTTTATTAATCTCACCTTTTATTTTTTGAATTTCAAGTTTTGTGTTTGTCTGAGGGTTTTTAATTTGTTCCTTTTCTAGCAATTTTAGTTGTAAACCCAATTCGTTGGCCCTCTCTTTCTCTATTTTATGCAAGTAGGCCTGTAGAGATATAAAACTTCCCCTAATTACTGCTTTGGCTGTATCCCACACATTTTGGTATGATGTCTCATTATTGTCATTTTCTTGGGTGAAGTTATTAATTATGTCTATGATTTGCTGTTTTACCCAATCATTCTTTAGTATAAGATTATTTAGTTTCCAATTATTTTTTGGTCTATTTTCCCCTGGCTTTTTATTAAATGTTATTTTGATTGCATTATGGTCTGAAAAGGATGCATTTACTATTTCTGCCTTACTGCATTTGATTTTGAGGTTTTTATGCCCTAGTATATGATCAATTTTTGTATAGGTTCCATGAACTGCTGAGAAGAAAGTATATTCCTTTCTGTCTCCATTTAGCTTTCGCCAAAGATCTATCATATCAAACTTTTCTAGTATTCTATTTACCTCTTTGACTTCTTTCTTATTTATTTTGTGGTTTGATTTATCTAATTCTGATAGTGCAAGGTTGAGATCTCCCGCTATTATAGTTTTGCTATCTATTTCCTCTTGCAGCTCTCTTAATTTCTCTTTTAAGAATTTAGATGCTGCACCACTTGGTGCATACATGTTTAATATTGATACTGCTTCACTATTGATGCTTCCCTTTAGCAGGATATAATGCCCTTCCTTATCTCTTTTAATTAGATCAATTTTTGTTTTTGCTTGATCTGAGATGAGGATGGCTACTCCTGCTTTTTTGGTTTTGCCTGAAGCATAATAGATTCTGCTCCACCCTTTTACTTTTAGTTTGAATGTCTCATCCTGTTTCAGGTGTGTTTCCTGTAAACAACATATAGTAGGATTCTGACTTTTAATCCAGTCTGCTATCTGCTTCCTCTTTATGAGGCAGTTTGCCCCATTCACATTTATGGTTAGAAGGACTAATTCTATATTGCTTGCCATCCTATTAACCCCTGCTTATGCTTTTCCCCTTTCCTTCCCTTTTACCCTCCTATCCAGTATTAAACTGGTAAACACCACTTGCTTTTCACAGCCCTCCCTTTTTAGGATCCCTCCCCCACCTTAAAGATCCTCCCCTTATTTTACCGCTTTTCCTCGAAATTACTGTATTCCCTTCCCCTTAGCTTACTCCTTCCCTTTCACTTTTCAATGAAGTGGAAGAAGTTTCACCATAAATCGAATATGTCTATTGATACACGCTATGTTCATCTCCCTCCTTTCTTTCTCTCAGATATAATAGGTTACCTTTGCCTCTTCATGAGATGTAGTACCACCACTTTATACTTTTTTATGATATAATCTCCTTTCCACCTCTAGTTTCTAAGACAAATTGTACATATGTTCTTTACATATTTTTTGACAGAAGTATAGTTCTCAAGATTTCTTTTTACCTTTTTTAGAAGTCTCTTGAGTTCTGTATTTGAAGATCAAACCTCTTATGTAGGTCTGGTTTTTTCATCAAAAATAGATGGAATTCATTTATTTCGTTAAATGTCCATCTTCTTCCCTGGAAGATGATGCTCATTCTTGCTGGGTAAGTTATTCTTGGCTGCATACCAAGTTCCTTAGCCTTTCGGAATATCATGTTCCAGGCCCTGCGTTCTTTTAATGTGGATGCTGCTAGATCCTGTGTTATCCTTATTGTGGATCCTCCATATCTGAATTGTTTTTTTCTAGCAGCTTCCAATATCTTTTCCTTTGTCTGATGGTTCTTGAACTTGGCCACTATATTTCTTGGCGTTTTGATTTTAGGGTCCCTTTCAGTAGGTGATCGATGAATTTTCTCAATGTCTATTTTACCCTCTGTTTCCAAAACGTCTGGGCAGTTCTCTTTGATAATTTCCTCGAAAATGGTGTCCAAGCTCTTTTTTTCCTCCCATTTTTCAGGGAGTCCGATTATTCTCAAATTGTCTCTCCTGGATCTGTTTTCCAGGTCTGTTGTCTTTCTGGTAAGGTACTTGACAGTCTTTTCAATTGTTTCATTTCTCTGGTTTTGCTTGACTCCCTCTTGGTTTCTCCTTGAGTCATTCATTTCTACTTGTTCCAGTCTAATTTTCAATGATGTATTTTCTTCACTCACTTTTTTTATATCTCTTTGTAATTGTCCAATTGAGTTTTTATCTTCTATGGAATTTTTTTCCATTTTATCCATTTTATTTTTTTGAGAGCTGATTTCTTTTTCCAGCTTTCTAATCCTGTTTTCCTTGGAGTTGTTTACCTTTTCCAGCTCACTAATCCTGTTTTCCTTGGAGTTGTTTACCTTTTCCAGCTCACTAATCTTGTTTCTCAATGATTTGATTTCTTTATCCATTCTGTCTTTGAATGCATGGGATGACTTCTCCAGGCTCTCTTGCCAAGCTTCCCTTTCCTTTTCCCATTTCTCTTCCAGCTCTCTTGTGAGAGCCTTTTTGATTTCCTCTATGAGGTTCTTTTGTATTGAGGAGCAGCTTATATCCCTCCCAGGGGATACATCTGGGGACAGTCTGTTCCTAGTCTCCTCAGCATTTGAAGTCTGCTCCCTCTCCACACAGAAGCTGTCAATGGTTAGAGCCCTTTTGAATTTTTTGTTCATTTTGTCAGAGTAGGAATCAAAGAAAACAAACTGACAAGAGAAACAATTGGTCTGTTTTGCGGGGGATGGGGCTGGATGTTATTAATGGGCTTCCTCTACAGACTGGGGGTAGGGCAGCAGAGAGCCACTAACAGAACAGCAATGACTGTACTGAGTCTGCGCTCTGAGGCTCTGAGAACGCACCGAGTCAGTCCAGGTGGGGGTTGGGGGTGGCCGGGCTCTGAGAGACGCTGGCTTTCTGGGGTTTTAATCTTCACCTCCGGTGTTTACACCCTCTCCACCGCTCCTGGCTTGCTGCCAAAACGGAGCATCCACACTGGGGCAAAAGCCCTTTCACAGAAACGGCAGAGATCACACCCCTCCCCCTCAGGTCTGAGCTGTGTGAGCTGCCTGTCTTGCTCTGGCTGTCTGCCCTCAGTCTGCGCCCAGTCTGATTGACCCTCCCCCGAACAAACACAGACCTTTTCTGGCGACTTTCAAGGATGTCTTCTCTTGGTGATAATTTGTGGATTTCTTTCTGGGTCAAGCATTAAGTCAGAGGCTTGTCATGAAGTAAGTTCTGAGAGAATACGAGGAGCTCAAGCAGCTGTCTGCCTCCACGCCGCCATCTTGGCCGGAAGTCCCTTTTCTTAAACTCTTAATTATAATGATAAGAATTCTATAAATTATTTAGATTAGTCTTTTTTCCCTTGAGATCTCTCTACTTTATTATTCAAAAATATGGTATCCTGCCCTTTTCATTAATTTCCCCATGTACTTTTCATTATCTACCATACTTTCTACCTTTTCTTTGTTGATCTCTTTGTCTCCCAATGCATTGCATGGATTTTCTTCCTTGGACAATTATTTCATTTGCTTTTGTCTTGTTTTCTGTCCCACTCTGGTTATCCCTCTATTTTCTACATAGAATAAATATCCCTTTCAGCCTCTGAAGAAGAATTTCCTAGGTCATCTATGTCCCATTAGTGAACATTGGCTGGTGGGTGTGACAGAAAGAACAGAAAGAATCAAAACTTAGAACCAGTGAAACAAGACAAGGGTTAATGTAAGAGTTAGAACTGTATAGTTATCCCTTGCATATCAGGGACATTAGGATTACAGTACTCCCCACAATCTAGAAAATCTGTATAGAATTTTGGGACCTCTCTTCATGCCAAAGAAGTCTGAAATATTATGATATTAAAAAATAAAATATTGTTGATATTATACTGTATTATACATACATTTTGTACATTTCTGAGTTTCAAAACTTTTTCTGTGCTGTTTATTGGCCTTCATGTGTTGTCTGAAACTTCCACAAAACTCCTCCAAAAACTCCCATTAATTTCTTATGTTGATTCACAATATATTGAAACCACAATGGGAAAAGTTGCAATGTGGAAAGGATAATTGTATAGTGGAAAGAAATTTGGCCTCAGAACTAGGAAAATGTGGATTCAAGTCTGACCTCTGACACTTACTGGCTGTGTGGCCTTGATCAAGTCTATTAGCCTCTGTATTCTAGGCAACTCTCCAAAACCTATATTGGGAGAGGGACTTTCATCTTCTCAGAGTTCCCTACTCCAAAAGAATCAAAGGTCCTATCTTTATCTCCTAACCAGACGTATCAAGACATCAGCCAAAACTCTATTAAAATTTAATTAAGAAATATTTGAAAAATTAAATAAAAATGCAATATTTAATATTATTGTTAATTATTGTTAATAATTTTAATATGTGATCTTCCATGTCAATATGCAGAGGAAGGAGCCCTAGGAATATTTAGTAGAATTTGAATTCAACAACACTGCTCCAAGCCTATTGCTACTTTCTAATGTCATTGAAATTCCAGTTGTTTAACATGCCTGAAACATGAGATCATTGCCCATATCAAGGCTAGATTTATATGTATATATGTGCATTTGAACACGTATATATTATTGGAGGGAGAGAAGATCCTCTTGCTCCTTATTTGGGAACTAGTTTCCTCTTCTGTTTCCTTGATTCAATGTTGTCATGCTGCTTTTCCACATCATCCCAACCATTTCTGGATCCTGTGCCCAGATTTCTCACCTTTTTTCAGTAGAAATATCTTGCTCAGAATCTAATGATTTCAAGTTAATCCAATCCGAAACTCCTATGGAATTCAATCGCACATTAGCTGAGACCCTCTGGGGAAGGAAAGGATCCATCTCCCTTGACTAACCTAACTAAGAGGAACTCAAATAACTGAATATATTGGGATTGGTACCAGAACAGGTACAGTAAATTGTAGCTTAATGGGTCCTTTTCATCCCTTTGAATAACAGGAATACAAGATTGAGAAACAGAAGTTATTTTAGAGCAGGGGCTCTTAACCTAGGACCACAGAAGCTCATTGAGTTTATGGATAGCTCCCAGGATATCCATGAATTTGGATGGGAAAATTTCACCATTGTTTTCACTGATCTCTTATTCACTTATGTCATTTCCTTTCATTTTGAATATAGGCAACAAAATAAAGGAATGTTATGGTCCATAGACTTCACCAGACTATTAAAAGGGTCCATCACACACACACGAGCACTCTCTCTCTCTCTCTCTCTCTCTCTCTCTCTCTCTCACACACACACACACACACACACACACACACACCCACACACAGCTCCTCAGACAATATCTAATCCAATCTTCATTATAATAAAAAAGGAAACAGATTCAGAAAAGGAGGAATGGATTTATCCCTCAAATCATATCCTGTGGAGGCAACTGATTTCTCCACCTGTGAATGGGTTGGGTTCCTTAGTCATGTTCCATAGCTCATTTGCCCATGGGCTACAGACCAAATACACTTTTGAAAATTCAGATTTCTATCTGCCTCCTATTGGAAGCTCGGCAGAAATAGGGTACTTATAGATAACCTTGAATGTGGAACAGTGATTGGTGTTTTTTTTTTTATTCTATACACTGACATAGTAAAATACAGGCCCTATTTAAGAAATGGCCCTTCAGTAATGGCTCAGTGGCTATTCTGTCTAGTATGTAATTATGCCTGCCAAGATCACTTTCAAAATCCCTTGGATCCTGCCCTTGAAATCGTAGGATGCAAATGAAATTAAAAAGCTACAGGCAGTACAGTGGTCCTAGAGGCAGAGTAAAGGTCTTAGGGACAGTGTGATATAGTGTTTGGAAGGCTGGTCTGGAGGCAGGAAAACCTGCGTTTGAATTCTTTTTCAGATATTTACTACTTCTCATTGACTATGCCATAGTGGGGATGCTGCTTGAGATTTGGCTAGGACTAGAAAGCTCTCAAGGTCTCTTCTTATTCTGAGATTCTATAATTCTTCTTATTTCTACTGTGTCACTGTAGGAAAGTCAATTAACCTCTCTAAATCTGTTTCCACATGTATAATGAGGATAATAACAATATCAACCTTCCATGTTTGGGAATTAGGAGAAAAAGAAATCATGTCTATAAAGTCCTCAGCAAAACTTACAGAACAATTGAAATGTCAGTGATTATTATTACAGTACCAAATAGTCATCTGGAACAAGAGGCTTTTTATGTCCCAAACTTAGAATAACATACAGGTAGAAACCTGAGGATATTTTCTTTCCATTTTTAAATCAGTCCATTTGATCAGAAAACTTACTGGAAAACAAGGACCAATAGTCATGAAGTTTTAAAATGTTTTACTTCCTGAAAGGAGTCATGAGCA